>NC_064044.1:4088091-4270591 GCF_932526225.1 Nematostella vectensis
TACCGGACATGGAATTAGAACATTATTTCAGTAAGTAAGCTACCAGGCGCAAAAACACTACGAAGACAACGTATAAGCTTAACTAGTTTTTTAATGCAAATATTAACCAGAAAACATATAATGACATTCAATCAGGGATAGAGGTTTGATGCAGGTACAGTAATAAATAAACAGTAATAAACAGTAATACACAACAAAAACAGTAATAAACGACGTAGTACAAATCTTGTATGAATGGCACCATAGTGAGTATGCACCAGAGGCTCTTTTGCGAACGATTCAGTCTCGTACCCAGACGCCGCGCGAAGCATTTATTGTATTCTCCCGCATTAACTATCTTGGTACTTCTGATACATTTACTTTAGTTTCTCAAGAGTTTTCCTAATGCGAGGTTGACAGCTATACATGCCAGAGAACAATAAAGAATAAATAAAAAAAGGTTTTTCCCACAAAGAAACTTTCTGGCTTATACATAATAGCTAAGTAAGTTTCTTTTTGTTGTTGGCATTTTGCTGTTAAAAGCCTGAGCATAAATACAACTTTACCACCCAAGGGGACATGTGATCATATGTGTAAGGTATCAAACTACAAATACATTTAGCACCACAGTGAGGCTAGGGTGCACTGGAGACTCCTTGCTTTGCTCAGTCATTGCTGCTTTTCATCTACTTGATAGTGAAGCTTGAAGCCTCGGGTACCCATGGTAAAATTTTCCACATGACCTCCTTAAATGGTGGGTCACAGCAATTGCATAAGCTCTTAAAACCTTTCACTTATATCAATTTAGCCAAAAGAAAACATATATAACCTTTCAAATTCTGAAAAGAGAATTTAATTTGATTGAAATTTGAATTTTCTACAGAGCTTTGAAAATTTTTCCTGGTCGCGCATACAGAGATTGAATCAAGTGAATATAAACCCAAGTTTTGACGGGAAAATCTAAAACAATGCATTTTCCTTATACTGTTTTAATTCAGAAACGGCAATACCACAAAATCGGTGAATAGTGTTTTCTGTTGCAATCTACCCATAATGAAGTGAAGAATAAATTAAAGCATATATAATTAGACAATATTGTTTTGTTGTAGGTTTCAAAGAATGTCAAAATGTCTTTGATTGAGCATGCAGCATGCGTGCATAATGCAAAAACGCTCTGGCGTGTGGTAAGATTAGTTTTTTTTTGGCGGATTAACTCAAACACACCCTCTTTTGATAAAGATCCAACAATGACTCACTGATAAAACCAGGGAAGTTATAAAACTTAGTCTAGAATCATCGCAGCATCATCAATCCTCTCGAGATTAATGATCTTCAAACATCCTAAAAGACAATAAAACACAATCTGACACAATTTTCTTCCTTTGATTCTTTTTATTAAAAATTCTTCTTTTTGAGTCTGGTCACTTGCCGTTTGTGTTAACAAGTTCAAGTCAGGTACAAGAGAAAAGCGACTAAGGTGTTTGGCAGCATGCCTGGAGTTAAGAGACTATAAGAACTCACGACATACTTCTTACATAAGGACTCACAGTATCTCATTGCCGTGGTGTTTGTTTTCCAAAACAATAAGGTTCAACGAGGTGTGAAAAATTAGGAATGTAATGTGAACTTTACAATTGTCTAATTTCAAGTGCTATTCTATTAGTAGTCATTTTCGTCTGCTAGATTTTTCATCAACTAAGTTAATTGTCTTATAATTTTATTAACTAAGTTAGTTATCTAGATAATTTTCGTCTCTTAAACGAGACACGTTAATTCCGGTCCGCTGTGGACTTTTATATTTGTACATATATCATCGTGTTTTCTGTAAACGAAATGCATGTCTAATTTGGAACCTTTATGAACGGTTTCTCTATTCCCTTCCTAATCTAAAGAATCGTTTTCTATATTTATATATCCATATTAACAAACACTGGAAGAGTGTGCCTGACTAGAGGGAGACAGGATCCTTCGAGCTTTCCCCAGATTCCTCGAGCAATTCTCCTAACCTAGGCCTCTATGCAAAGTAACAAACTAAGCCATCGGATTAACGAGGAGACTAACTTGTAGGAATTGTGACAAATGCACCCACGACAACAACTAAGATCTCAAGATAACAGACAACATGCCAATTATCTAGAATCGCTTTTCTACACTGGGAAAATAAGGGTGTTAGCTGTTATTTGGGGTGATTTATACTTGTCTGTCTGGATTTGATAACAGAGTCACCGAAAAAAAACTGAACTACAGAGCCTTGGGGGTGTTAAAGAGAACACCAAAATATTTGTTTACACTGAAAGGGGGCCTCCCCTTTTAACTTTTCCCAGTTATATAAAGCAGCGATTACAAGAGTCGCAAGAGCGACTTGAAGATCATAAGAATTCTAAAGATTCTAAATACCAACAATGACTCTGTAAGTAAAGACTGGTGATCCCGGAAGAGAGATTCTTTCGCTCCGGAAGATTTACGATTTACACTTTCCTAAGCGTCAGTTTCACATCGTGAGGTCTAGTTCGAAGCAGTTGTAGCGAAGATCTTCGAGAATCTTCTGTGGATAAGGAAACACATTTACAAGACGGAAGCCAAACTTCTTGTACATTCCTATTGCGGCGTGTTGAGCGCCTGTTGTCGACAAAACAATTTTCTTGTAGTTTTGCTCACGCGCGAAGTTCAAAAGCTCTCGAATCAGTTTCCCAGCGATGCCCTTCCTCCTTACAGATGAGGAAACAGACATCCGTTGCAGTTCTGCAACTCCGTCGGGATGGTTTTCTGAGTGGATAAGTCCAACCATTCCTGCTACTTTTCCATTGTACTCTGCGACCCACATGGACGAGCCTTTAGCGTACATGTAGGACTTGTCAATGTCCCTCAAATCTGCACTCAAGCAAGCGCCGATGAATTTCATTATTTCCAGGTAAATGTTTATGTAGAGCAGGGCTACCAGTAAAATACAGACAAGCAAGTATACCGCTAGGATCCACAGAGACCACTGGAACGCAACAGCAGCGGCGAAGACGAAGAATACGGCCGCATTCTTTGCGTACCACGGTAAGACAAGTTCCATCACTGGATTTGCTAGCTGTTGCATTCCTTCCGTGAAGATCTCTCTGCACTCTGTATAATCAGTTGGCTCGTAGGTCCTGATTCGTACAACATCAGGTTTGCTTTCGTCCCTCGGTAACGCCTCGGGTGACGTAGAGTAAGTCATATCTACAGGGACAGATGAAAAGAGTGTTTAAAATTCGGCGTTGTTGCAAATAGTCCAAGGGAGGAGGCCGATTAAGAGAGCCCGTATGCAAATGACCAAGTTGTTTACCCCTAAAGTTGCTCCCCACACAGTGACCTTGTACGGGAGAATAACAATATGGCACCGTCTGCAAATGCCCTATAAAAAGCCGCTTGTCTCAGAGTTGTTTACCTAGAAGTGATCTTGCCTGGAGGCTGCTGTTAAGAGCGCGCGACCTGGGAAACCACTTTATATAACACGCCAAAACATCCCAAATAGGAAATACTCTGACCCCAGCCTTGCCCTAGCTCTTGCAGAATCACAAAAATGTCCATCTTATCGTAAAGATAATCGTCAAGAAACTCAATCTCTGGCAGCTATAATTGGTTAGCGATTCACGTATCCATTCTCTGGATGCCGCTAGGTACAGACATCGATGCTTTCGCTGTGATAATCTCCAGTTGATTAACGGGGGCACGACTGGAGCGCGAAGGTTGTAGTTCCGGCAACGTGAGAATGTGATCCCTGTAGCATCTAATAGCCTTTTTTTTGCAAATGAGTTTTCGCGCATTCTAAAAAAGTCTTGAGCCATTTCAGGCCACATATATCAATGCAACTCAACATTATAGTTTATTTGTGCTGCATACAAGATGTGGAATAAATTAATTGGAGTTGTTTTGGTAATACTTACTCGAAGATTAAGTTGCGCGACACGGAAACAGCGACCCTGGGAGGGATTCAGTCCCTTGAATCTGCAAAAGGAAACATGAGTTAAGTTAAGTTTGATCTTCAAGTATGTATTTTTATACATGCGCACATCTTTAAAATACAAGCCATTCGCTTAAATTTGCAAAAGTATTCAAATTAACCTCGGTGTTTTGAGGTGTGTGCAGGGTTAGGCTGTCTGCTCGCGAAAGTATCTTGGGGTTATTCACATGTGATGCGTACCACAAAGATTTGAAGCCGTGAAAGTAGCCTTTGAAGATTGAGCCTTGCTCAAAGTCGTGCACGTCGGTTTATACTAGTCGCAGTGATCGCGTTTAGCTCGGGGTGAACTCTGGATTAACGGTGCACGGCACACACCAGTATTTATATCCGCCAACCGGGCGACGTGCATTACGAGGTGAAACCGCGGGTCACTATGCGTGGGCGCGGGGGAATCTCACCAATCAGATCTCAAGGCCTGCGATCAGTGAGTCTACGTGCGGTGGCCGAATTTAGAGACGTGACCGTACCATCCTTACGCAAAGGCAACTGGTTTACACGCTGCGACGTGAAAGACTGCGAATAGAAGTTACACAGCTAAGCAATTCTTCATAACACTTGTATTCGTTCAAAACCCAGGGAACCATCGAGAGACGAAAAGGAAGTCCGTTATTGCGAAGCTTTCCTGTCTAGTCTTTCGATGAATAGTGCGGGGGCTTGTTATCATGTAATTGGTTTAGATATCCACTGAGGCCGATGGTCGTGATAGGGAGGGTTGCGTTATTCCCATATATGACCACGGGCCTTTAACGCGTTCAACCGTGACCGACCTACGGGGGTTATATGGAAAGATCGCGAATAGTTAGCCGTGCTTGGTTTTGAGTTGGCAATGGTTACAAAACCGCAAATCTGCGAAGGCGGAAAAGTGGTGTTGGCAGTCGATGAATGATGTGCTTTAATAAGTCTCCCTTTCAGGCGATTAACCTCGAGTCGCACGAAACTTCCTTGTGCCAACCGAACTCGAAAAAGAAACAATTAGGCTTCGATCGCTTATAACAAATTTTAAAGGGGGCCATGTTTTCTTCTTTTTAGCAAACGGTTCTTATTCTCCCTTTTTTTCTTTCCGTGTTATTGCCAAGACGCTTCACGGTTCGTTCCGTGTCCGGCCGAAGGTACCAGGCACTACCGCAGACAATTTCCTGGCACGACACCTGATTACAGATTAATCCGTATATCTGACTATTTCATGCAATAGTGTGATTGACCAAAAGTCTTTTTACAGTCACACAATTACGATTAAGAATTCACGTGACGTTTCGAGTGGCAGAATCAAGCCAAAAAAAAAAAATGGCTGTACCCGTCATGTCGTAACGTCAGACGAGAGCGACGATAAACTCAATTAAAATGTGTAGTTCCAGAAAATATCCATACCCCCCCCCCCCCCCCATTGAGGGGATTGGAAATTCCGGGGGGGGGGGGTGGGGGTTCAAACGCCCAGGAATTTCCAGAGGGGAGGAGGGTAAAATCGATAATTGAATATATATTGATATAAAGTTTGAGGGTTGAGTAGTCCGGGGGGAGGGGGGACTCCGATAAAAACAGACGGGACGATTGTGGGAAAAGGGTCTAAGGCAAATTGGGCCTACAATCTGTTACAAAACTAATGGGACACTTTCCCTCCCCCTTCCTCAATGTTGGAGGGCAAATGATCACCTTGCTACTGCTTGTGTTTTGAGCTGAAAAATCGCCTCTAACGAATATTAATCGGGGGGAGAGGGTTGGCGGTTGTTCGTATGGGAAGTGTCCCACTTACTTTTGTTGAAGATTGTAGCAATTTGGGTGTGTCCAGAACAGCAAATTTTCCCCTTACAGATAGCACACAAGTTGCTGGCAAAAAGGCTGACGGTTTTAAGTTGACTTGAGTTTACTTGACTTCGTGCAAGAGCCTCTCAGGGACGTATCTTTGAATACGCTATAAGGGGTGATAGCAGTTGGTAGAGTTTTATAACCGGTTTTGACCTTTTTCAAACTACGCGTACTACTGTAGGCGAATAACACGACAAATTAGTACGACTGGGTAGAAGACTTGAGGTAAAATCCACTTTGAAATGTACTCTGTCTGATGCATTGCACTTACGACGTGGCCTGGAAATTAAAAAGTATCGCGCTTTGTAAACTTAATTATATTGGTCCGCTACGGTTAACTATAAGACGGGTTAATTTCATCGAAACTTATAGTCAAGGTGGCCCGCGCGTAATTTTTACGGAAATAAAACATTTTTCGTGGCTCTATTTCGAACGCATTTTTTGTCCGATCTTCGTAATTTTTTCGCCATTTAATCAAGTAAGCATTCAAGGTCCCAACCCTGAAGCTAATTTTCAAATGCACAGAAAAGAAAAGTAAGGTTTTAAAACAGAGCCCTGTATTTCTGTAAAATTACTCTCTGTAAATAACGCCATATATTTCTGTAAAAAAACTGTATCTAATGTTCAGACAACTGAACATTAGATACCGTCACGTAGTGTATAAATAAATGGTTGATTGATTGATCGAAACTAGTTTAGAATTGATAAGAGAACTTTAAAAGCACACTAGCCAACACACATTGACAGCAGTCGGGCCAAAGACGGGACGCTAGCACAGTCTATTACCCGTGCAGCTCGAAACTAAGCACTTCGTTCGAGTCAAAGTCGCCCTGCTGCAGTTTATTGCCGATATAGTTTAACTGAGGCAAACCGGCTATGCCATGCTGACGAGTCCTAATAAGGACGAAACAGCTGTCAATGGTTGCCAAACTGCACGGGTAATAGACGTGTCACATTTTCCTTTTCAGCCGCTGCATGTAAATCTCTAGTCTCTACAAGTTTGAATCTGTCCTGATGCCTAAAATATCAATTTTAAAAGTTGCTGGGAAAAAAATATCTGTTCATTTTCCCCAGGAGGGACCATTCTTTTTATTCCCAGCCAGCATTGGTTCGGAATTTTTTTTCCCAGCCAACAGTGGTCACATTTTAGCACATGAACAATTGCGCCGCCAAAAATATTCCCAGCACAACTAGTTCGACTCCACAAATTTGCCAGCAGAACCATCCGGGACAATTTTTTCCCAGCAACCGAGGGGTCTAACATCTTCCCAGCCAGTAAAAAAAAAAAAACTGCCTGCGGAATAGATCCTTCTCTACAACCTGGAAAAAAAAACGGGCTGCGGAACAGACCCTTTTTGTTCCCTTGTCTCTACAACCTGGAAAAAAAAACGGGCTACGGAACAGATCCTTACAGCTTTTTATTCCCTTGTCTCTACAACCTGGGTGTGTACTACCGCACTCAGCAATTTGTGGCTTGTGGCGAATCTGACGAATGCGAAAGGTTGACCTACGAGGTGAACAACGTGCTACAACTTCAGCGGAAATAGCGTCACACTATTTACCCCAAGTATGTTCTTGAACGTCACATGCCTTGAGCCTCACTATGTCGGCCAAACGAAACCACGTACCGAAAACGTCTTTTAATTCTTTTAAAGTATTTTGAAGTCGTCACACATTTCTTGACATCCACTTTATCGGCCAAACGAACCTACATTCGTTATTTAAAATTTTGCTTATTCATTTCATTAAAAAAAGGCGTAAGTTTTTTCACTACCAGAACGTGATTTTCTCTATGGTTATGAATTTTGAACCTTAAAGTCTCGAGGTCTTTTCTGTCATTCCTTCTAAATTCTGTATTTTCTCTGTTCATTTTTTCTCTGTGTCATATCTTTAATTTTTAGAAATGCTCACAGTAAATTATTATATTAATAAGAGATTTTTTCTTGCATCCTAGAAGTTTGTTCCTTTTTATGCGTAAGCTGGGCAAGTTATCAAACATGTTGTTCATCCTCTCTTTGCAATTTTAGCAGATTTGCTGATTGGGTTCAAAAGGGGCATGGCTTAGCTGCCTGCTTTTTATTGTTACTAAGTCTGGTGATGCAGTCTTTGGATTTACCTGAATGTTTGTAATCGTAGAAGTTTCTAAGATTATGAATCTGTTGTGGGTCGTTTAAAAAGCTTGTGTATTTCTGAAATTCAATTGGTATAGTCATTGTTGTATAACTAGTGTGAGATCGTTTGTGAAGAGCTGTAGCAGGTCTCAATTTTTTGCGGGAGGGGGGGGGGAGGGAAGGTACGAGACAGAAACATTTAGAAAACATTGGAGAGAGGGGGCACAGTCACATCCCTACAAATCATTTCCTTATAATATTTGAAAATAATGTGGTGATTCGAAAAGCATTTCATCTGTACCTCTGAATAATGTGTAGAAGCATTGCTGTTTAAGTCATATGTGGTAAAGTCATATGTGATACACAGAGTCAAGTATACTTTTGGGGTTGTAGATTCTATCCTTAAGGGCATTGTACTGTACTTAATTTAATTTGGTGCACATGAATAGGTGTGGGATTATCATATATCAAATAGAGATGGAGAAACGATAGATCAAAACATTTACCATACTTGTTTAACAAGTATAGAAACAACTGTATTACATATTTAACAAGAAACTAGGCAATTCTTAGTCGGCTAGCGAGCTCATCTGCTTCTGAAATTCTGTGCCCCCCCCCCCCCCCACCCCCACCCCAAATCTGGAATTACAATAGCTGACGGTGTCAACGAGTCTTTCCTTCCCCCCTGGTGCACAAACTCTTTAAGTCATGGAGCAAATATCCGTCCGCAATAAGTTTACAGATATTCTGATGTCAGCATCACCCTGTATTCAAATGAAAGTGCATGCATTTGTAAAATACAGCCTATTAACGTATACGGTGGCGCCTCTGAGCTTCTGCAAGTTTAGATACATGGGTTCTCGAGAGCAAGCTTATATGAAATAGATGTAAAGCTGCATCGTCGTTGTAAAAACTGGTGAGATTACGTAATAACTAGCCATACAGTATTTTCACTAAGGCTTCCGTTTACCATCAAGAACTGTTTACCATCCTACGAAGAGCTTTCTGTCGCTCGTTTCCTTTGCTCCACTGGTGTGTTAGCGAAAGGATTGTGATTAATTACCTGATTTATGGCCTTATGAGCAGAAGGACACGGCTAATGTATATCCAAAATCCACAAAAATCCACCCTACTTCGCTGCTTTCATTTGTTTACTTTTTCTCAAGTGAGGAGAGAGAGACTGGAATACCACAGGGAAACCAGCAATGGTGTAACGATATAAATGAACAGTTTTATTTTTATCAATAACAAATCGAAGTCGGAGTCTCATACAACGACTTAACTCCAGATATAAAGTATTTTCGTTGTATTTTAGGCGATATTTTCTGCGTGCGAAAGCCCTTCTTGTAGGATTTATGTCCGTTTATTTGTTTGTACGGGTTACCTGTGGGGTTGATTTCAACGCAGGCTCAATTTTTGATAAAGATGGCGGGAAGATGATGTGATGTGCACGCTTTGATAGCCACGGTAGAAAATGGTACGATTTCTTCCTATTACTCCATGGAATAACCTTTCTACTCTGAGTGCTAGCTGTCTGTACTACCTTTCAGGACATAAGGAGTTTTTTCAGCCCACCAGACGCTAAGAAGAAGCAAAATGGAACCGCAAAGGTGGCCGGCGCGCACGGTATATCGAAAGAAAAGCGAGGGGCAGACGACAAAAAAGAAAAGAAACAGAAGCAATGCAGAGAGAAGAAGAGACCAAAGTCAAAAAGGGTCTGTGTAATTTTTATAATTCCATTTTGCCTAGTGTTCGAAGGTATTGCATAAACACTTTAAAATGTGTATTTATCAACGCTGGATGAGTTTAGTTAAGTTACCTGAAGGGGGTGATGGTAGGTGAGGGGCTCACATAGCTGTCAACCCAACTTGGACAGGAATCTTGTGAAATCGGGTGAAATACAGTAAATATGTGAAACAAACCCAAGAGAGCCAATGCGGGTGAATACAGAGATTTATGAACATTCTCACAAAAATTAGGCTTGTGATGAGGTCCAAAATCTTGTGACACCTGCCCGATGCACGTGACAGCTATGGACTAATATTTGCACATCAGCTCAGATGACATAGGACAAGTGAAGGCTCTTGCCAATGGGTGGTGTGGTGGATGCATTCAAACACCCAATACAACCCCACCCCTTACTCCCCCCCCCCCCTCCCCCACTGCAATGAGCTTGTATAGTCCTGTTCTGAAGAATGTGTATTAATTTTTTTTGGCTTTTTTTACTTCATTTTCACGTAGCCACTCAACCTAACATAACTGCACTTCACTATGTTGGCATATTCTGAGTCTGTTAAGACCTACATCTTAACACCTACATAAAACAAAGAACCAAAGAATAAAGAATAAACTATACAAAGAATAAAGAATAAACTATACATTTGCATCTACCAGTCAAGGCCCATACCCAGGGTTTTTCTTGGGGGAGTGCGAAATCCAAAAAGTGTAGAGTTTTCTGATAACAAATCTGACCACCCCCTAAAGAACAAAAAGGGATTTTTTATTCCATTTTAGTATCTCCATGGGACGTTTATTATCAGATTTGGCTGCATAAAAGTTTGACTTATAGATGTAGACATACTAGAGTGGTCTAGAATGCCTTTTTTATGTTATTTGCTTATGCTTTAGCGTTTTGTCTATAAATAGCACGTCTATTGCAAACCAAAAGTGGACTTTTGGCTGTTGTTTGGGGTGGGAACGCACCCCTGGCACACCCCCCCCCCCTGGGTATGGGTCTGCAGTATGGTGTGGTTAGTATGTATAGTAATAATGAATAGTAATAATGTATAGTAATAATGTATAGTAATAATGTATAGTAATAATGTATAGTAATAATGTTGGTCATCACAAGTGCAAGAACCCTGCTTCTCATCCACGGGTTGTTTCCACAGGCTCTCGTAATATCTGAAAGTGACGAAGAGGAGCGAGAGTTTATTCAGAAGAAGAAGAAGAAAACCACTCATAGTAACAAAAAGCCTATAGCTGTGTCAGGTTTGCAAAATTCCCTTTAAATCTTTTTATGTGAGTGTGCATGTGTTAACTGTAAATTTACACCTTGCCACAAACTGACGGAATAGCTTTTTGACTAGTCAGCACCTTGCGGTGGGTTGACATGATTGGAAACCAGTGCAGGCGAGTTTTTATTTATTTTTCATTTTTATTTTAATAGATTCTGATGAGGAACCTTTGCCACCGAAAATAAGGTAATTGGAAACTAAGATAAGACTGTTTTAAGCTGCATATTGCACATTTATATATTTATAAACCCTTACCATTATCTATTCAATGCATTCTTGCCCTGTGTGGCTATTGTTCTTGCTTCATAATGTCAATTCTATGTTTTTTTACACACAACAAATAAAGCGTGTCATGCAAAAGTCATGTGTTAGTGTCTCTTATCTTGTCATCAATAACATAAACAACTTTAAACTGGATATTACATGTGCTTCCAAAATAGTAAATACAATCAAAAGTGTGTGAAATGAATGCTGAGAAGGGATGGAATGAATGCGGAATTTATGGGATTGTATGTACATGGAAAATCTATGGTTTATTTGAAGAGGTTTTACAGCCCTCAACTAAAAACTGTAAGACTGAGCACCCTGACTGTTGTCGCAAAGGCTTGTCACGACTTAATACTCAGATATTATTAAATTATTATTTATTATTTTTTAGGAATTGTGATGGTTCCTCTTTGTTGAACATTTTTATTTTTTTTATCATCTTATTGTAGAGAGGCTGCTAAGAAGAATGAAAAAGCTGCCAAATCAAATAAGAAATCAACTTATTTTGATGATTCAGGTACAGAATACAAGCTTATAAATCATACTTAATGTCTGGCATTTTAAGACAAAATCGATGGGTGATTTAAGTCCAAGATAGGAAACCTAAGGCTTTTTTCCAGAAATATTGAACCAAGCTATATAAACCACAAAGTGAAAAGTGCTCACCTGGCTTAATTCTTCTTCTAAACAAACAAACAAACAAATAAAAAATAAATGAATATATTGCACAGGCATTAATTAAACACTTTTTGTGTTTAGATGATGAATCTCCAATTAAGCAAAAGAAGAGCACAACAAAAAAGGAAACCCCAACAAAGAAAGAAGTTCACAAGAAACAGGAGAAGACCCCTGAAAAGAAGACTGTGACATCAGCTGCAGACTTCTTTGGCTCTGAGCCAGTCCACAGATCTGCCAACAAGCAGTTCTCAGGGAAACGGAAACAGGTTGGTAGACAAGTTCCAAGATTTTTAGATGAGAAAATGAAACCCCTTAAATGAGTAACAAATGTTTTTCCCATCCCCTAGGGTATACTGTAAAATTTATCTAGGTCTTATCTCTTGGAACTTTTCATAGGTCTGATACTGAATTATGGATGAACGACACTGCAAGTAGCACTTAACCCGACTAATAACACAGGGTTAAGCATTTTATCTTGACAAGCCTATATGATTTTTGAAGAGGCATCAACCGGGGGTTCTTGGATCTGATATTGAGCAATCTTTGTTTTTTTATTAGCCCAGTAAAGAGGAAGGAGAGGACGATGTATGTGCTACTCAAGATGAGCCTGTGAAAGAGGAAAAACCTTCCCAGCCAAGCAAAAAGGTAGGGTGTCATGCTTTTATTTGTTGCCACAACCACCACCACCAACAACAACAACAACAACAACAACACCCACCACCACCAACAACAACAACACCCACCAAAACCACAATCAGTAACAACATCAACACCCACCAAAACCACAATCAGTAACAACATCAACACCCACCAAAACCACAATTAGTAACAACATCAACACTCACCAAAACCACAATCAGTAATAACAACCAACAAACCCAACACCAACAACAACAAACTACAACTACTGTAAGCCACAAACAGCACCCAATATTGCCAACACCTTAACACCACAACCACCAATAGCAACACCGTTGACAGCACCAAGACCACCACAACACCAGCAATGCCGCAACCACCACCAACAACATCTGTACCAGCAACAACATAACATAACATAACACCCTTAGCATCAACACCATCAACAACAACACCGTAAAAAGCCACACCATAAAAAGCCACACCATCAACAACAACACCATTGACAGCACCAAGACCACCATAACAACACTATCAATAACAACACCATTAAAACCAGTCCCATCAATCACCAACACCACCATATCACCAACACCACAACATCATCATCAACAAACAAAACCTTTAACAACATTACCATCACCATCAATCAACAACAACACCGATTAAACCACAACCACCAACAACATTATCAACAACAACAACATCAAAAGCCGCACCATCAATCATCAACAACACCAGCAACACCACAACAACATAACCACCACAATCAGCAACAAAACCATCAAAAACAACAATGCCATCAACAACATTATCTATAACAACATTACCATCAACAAAAAAAATTTCACTGCCGATAAATCATCTGCACCACCAATATGGGTGATCCTTAGCATCAGGATCTTAGAGAAGTCACCCTTCTTCTTACCAATAATTTGTTTATTTTGTTTTCAGAGAAAAGAAGAAAAATCCCCAGCCAAAAAGGTAGCGAAAAATATGTTTCTTCATTTCATTCCTTTAGTGGCAAGTGAAGCTTGAAACCTTTGGTACCCATCTTAGAGAACAAAAAGCTGTTCAACATATGTGACTAGATTGACAAAGAAGTGACACTACATTTGTGATTCCAGTCTCCTGCCAAAACAGCACTAACTCTGGCCAGTAAATTGTCCAAGGCAGCATCAGCTAAAGTGCTAGTACCAGAGACACCGCCACCCAAAACACCAACCAAGACAACGCCCAGTCCTATAAAAAAACAAGTAACGCCCAAAAAAACAACACCAGTGAAAGCATGTAAGCAAGTTTAACTGTTATTTTAACAGTGCTTTTATTGCACTTGTCAACAGTGTAAAACCTAAATTATTTTTTTCTTTGTTTCTTTTTGGGGCTTTGTATTGGGAATGAACTCTAGAAAAGATTCTGAAAGATAAGAATGCTGTATGTGCCTAAATAATATGAGAAATTTAAGGGTTATAGTGTAGAACTACGTCTATAAAATAAAAAAGCAAAAAAATTATTGTTGTATCCTGACATTATTTATACATTATGGAATGCTGGTACATTGAGAAAATATGAATATAGATCCACCACTGAATCCATGATTGTTTCTAGTAAAAGAGCCAGAAAGTAAGAAAGCTAGAACACCCGAGAAAATTAAGCAAGAGGAAACCATTGCTACACCTTCTTCCTTGGAGAAGAAAAAATCAGGTTACCGCAGCTTCATGTCCAGAGAAGGACCAAAAGCCCTTGGCTCCAAGGAGATACCACAGGTTAGTGTCGTAATTAACACAGCTGGTCTATCTTAACAGTACCTCGAAAGGGTGGCTTTAGTTTGTACGCATGTAGTAGTGTCAAGGCTGGTTATTTTTTAGTTGTGTAGTAAGACTCAATGCATGCTTATACAAAGTGTTTTGTTTAGTCTGATCTCTGCCAACATGTTTGTTGATTCAACTAGTAAATGAGCTATTTTCAATCAAACATAATTAAAAAAGTGCATACTTCTAGCAAAGCTCTATCGAGGCATTTGTAAAGTTCCAGTGAGATTGTTGTCTAATTAATAAATAATCATAAAGTGAACAACAACAAATGTGTGGATAATCAAATTTTTTTTCAAAACACAATCTTTGTTGTACTACATGTTCCCTTCCATGAAAACAATTTTGTTGGATGATTTTTACTTGTCTCCATGTATCTCTAACAAATTCAACACTCCTCAGGGAGCGGAGAACTGCTTTGAAGGGCTGACGTTTGTCGTCACAGGGGTGCTGGATAGCATAGAGCGTGACCACGCCCAGGACCTTATCCAGAGATATGGGGGCAAGGTGACAGGGTCGGTCAGCAAGAAAACTAGCTATCTGCTGGTGGGACGTGATGCTGGAGCTAGCAAGCTTTCAAAGGTGAAATATAAATACTTTGGTACAGAACAGGAGTGGCAATTGCACTAATTTACTTTTAGTCAATATGTAACAAACTCTAATGGTTTTTAGTGCAAAAAAAATTAAAAGCAGTGTGTCTTTTAGAGGTTTCTTTAAGAATGTGATTGATAAGTTAAAGGGAATGGCCTGTTAAATAGCGCAGATTCTAATAGATTCTTTTGTCTATTGGTGGTTACCGCTGGTCAGCCAGAACTACAGTAACCTTGTACGATTACCGCTTTAAAAGGAATTCTGAATGCTCTTTGTTCATTTATGCAGTATGTACTGAGTTTTGAATCCTTTTACTAACCTGTATAAGGTTTTGATGACTGTGTTAGTGCACTTGTCAACAGTTTATGAATAAGTTAATGGAGCCAAATGACTGAGTTGGCTTATAGAGCCCTTTGATTCTTATTCCTTCCTACAGGCGCAAACATTAGGAACCAAACAGCTGGATGAGGATGCCTTTCTTGATCTCATACGCAACACTCCTGGAAAGAAATCAAAGCATGAACAGCCAGACACGCCATCCAAGCAACCAAAGAAGGCCAAGCCTAGCAAGCAGCAGTCACCTCCTGCCAGTAGCCAAGACCAGGCAGAGAACTCTCAACAGACTGCCTCACAGTCATCTACTTTGTCACCTCTTACACAGACACCTACTGGGTCACCTGTTGTTAAAGGTTTGTAAAGCATTTAAGACAAAAAGATTAGCCTGGTTTATTCTGCGTGTGTTCTGTATACCCTCTTAAATAATGTTGCACCCAATATTTACAGTTTGAGTAAAAACCTGCAGTACTTATAGTACTTACAGTATCACATAAATTAGCAAGTAAACATGATAGAAAAAAAATCCAGGTTTTGATGCCTCTAAATATATATGTGCCTTTGAAGATCCTTATTGATTTCAATGCTTGAGAATTTGAATATTTTAATGTTACTCATGCACATTGCACAAGGGGTTACTAGGCTAAATTTCATGATTTTGTGCCCAGAAATTGATAAGGCAAACTGTTCCTTGTACCACAATGAAATTGGATAATTAATAATGTTGTTTTCATTGTGGGCTTAATTTCTCTGAAGTACCCTGTACCCAGGTGCAAACCATTTTACCATATTTTGTGCATGTGCTCTTTTCAGCCGAGGCGAGTCTAATGTGGGTTGACAAGTACAAGCCCAGCGGCATCAAGCAGATAATCGGCCAACAGGGGGACAAGAGTAACATGCGGAAACTCCTGAACTGGGTCAGAAACTGGCACAAGAACAGAACCAAGACACACCCAAAATGTAGGCCTTCATCACCGCCTGATAAAAGATGGCATTGGTTGTATGAATCAGAACCAACACACCCAAAATGTCAAGTTGATGACCCTTCTCCAAGTGAAATGAAACAGGACCCAGACACAATCAAACTGTAGTTTTTTGTGAAAAATCACGAATTAATAAATGAATAGTTTTACAAAAATTAGGATAAAGAAACATATGGTGTGCCGTTTTTAATTAAGGCCTCAATTGATGACTTCCGCTAACAACAGCCCTGATTGCCCTTGAACTGAAACATGTTTATTGCAGTGTATTGAAAAAACACTCTAAAAGAAAGAGCACATCCCCAGTGTCTTCAGTCCATTCATAAAAACTGGATTATTGAGAGTAATTCAGCATATTTCAGACATTCTTACTTTCTTTCCTTTCCTTTCAAGCATCCTTCTTTAACAAGGACACAGACGGGGCGTCTCTCAAGGCAGCACTGCTATCAGGACCCCCGGGCGTGGGAAAGACCACAACTGCCACTCTTGTGTGCCAAGAGCTTGGTTACTCCTATGTGGAGATGAATGCTAGTGACGCCAGGAGCAAAAAGACACTGGAGCAAGTTGTGTCTGAGTCTCTTAGCAACAAGAGCATGGATGCCTTTGTTGGAAGTAAGTGTGGTAATCGTACCTTTGAGATCAGGATACCTTTGGTGGGGATAATAGTGGTGATCATACCTTTGAGTTCAGGATACCTTTGGTGGGGATAATAGTGGTGATAATGACTTTGAGTTCAGGATACCTTTGGTGGGGCTACTAGTGGTGATCATACCTTTGAGTTCAGGATACCTTTGGTGGGGATAATAGTGGTGATAATGACTTTGAGTTCAGGATACCTTTGGTGGGGCTAATAGTGGTGATCATACCTTTGAGTTCAGGATACCTTTGGTGGAGATAATAGTGGTGATCATACCTTTGAGTTCAGGATACCTTTGGTGGGGCTAATAGTGGTTTTCATACCTTTGAGTTCAGGATACCTTTGCTGGGGGTAATAATGGTGATCATACCTTTGAGTTCAGGATACCTTTGTTAGGGGTAATAATGGTGATCATACCTTTGAGTTCAGGATACCTTTGTTAGGGGTTATAGTGGTAATCATACCTCTGAGTTCAGGATACCTTTGGTGGGGCTAATAGTGGTGATCATACCTTTGAGTTCAGGATACCTTTGGTGGGGCTAATAGTGGTGATCATACCTTTGAGTTCAGGATACCTTTGGTGGGGGTAATAATGGTGATCATACCTTTGAGTTCAGGATACCTTTGTTAGGGGTTATAGTGGTGATAATGACTTTGAGTTCAGGATACCTTTGGTGGGGCTAATAGTGGTGATCATACCTCTGAGTTCAGGATACCTTTGGTGGGGCTAATAGTGGTGATCATACCTTTGAGTTCAGGATACCTTTAGTGGGGATAGTAGTGGTGATCATACCTTTGAGTTCAGGATACCTTTGGTGGGGATAATAGTGCTGATCATACCTTTGAGTTCAGGATACCTTTGGTGGGGATAATAGTGCTGATCATACCTTTGAGTTCAGGATACCTTTCTTAGGGGTTATAGTGGTTATCATACCTTCGAGTTCAGGATACCTTTGGTGGGGCTAATAGTGGTGATCATACCTTTGAGTTTAGGATACCTTTGGTGGGGATAATAGTGGTGATCATACCTTTGAGTTCAGGATACCTTTGGTGGGGGGGGGGGGGGGGGTAATAATGGTGATCATACCTTTGAGTTCAGGATACATTTGGAGGGGGTAGTAATGGTAACCATTTGAATTTGAGACACCTATGTTGGAGGGGTGTAATATGGATGTTTGTACCTTTGGCGAGGGTATATTATGCGTTAATAGTGCCTCCTGGTTTTAGGGACTTTCACAGGGTACATATAAGATATTTGGACCTTGAGTTTAGAGTACATGGGGTTGAGCTGATCCTACCTTTGAGCTAGAAATATCTTCCCTTTGAGTACATAAGTTTTGTGAACATTGAACTAGGATACCCTCCATGGTGGCAGAGAGGGGGGATGGGGAAGTGAGGTGTTCTAAAACTTTACACTTAAAAGTACCTTTGAGCCTCTGGGTATCTTCATTAGGGGGTAAGTATCATAGGTAATTGGTTAATTGTTTTGTCAGCCTCAAAAGGAGTGGCTGCTAAGTCTGGCGTGAAGCATGTACTCCTCATGGACGAAGTAGATGGCATGGCAGGGAGTGAGGACCGTGGCGGAATGCAGGTATAAAACCAACACCTCCCTCCCTTCTCTTTTCAAGTACCTTATAAAGCCACCATATTTGAAGTGGCCAGACATTAAGCATCGTAGAAATGCCAAATTGTTTGTTTCTCTAATTATCTTTAGAACATTTATTTTGTATTACAGCAGCAGTTAATCACTAATTGAAATAAACCCTTTTGTACGTATCTTCATGCAGGTATTACTCATATCTGAGTACACTTTTTAATTTGTCTCTGTGCAGGAGTTGATATCCCTGATTAAGACCAGTAAGATTCCCATCATCTGTATGTGCAATGACCGCAACAGCCAGAAGATTCGCAGCCTCGCAAACTACTGCTTTGACCTTAGATTCTCACGGCCTAGAGTTGAACAGATAAAGGTGAGCTAAATAATTGTATGTCTAGCTTAAATAAGATTGTTCACTGAACAGTCAGGCCCTGGCATTGCACTTAGAGTAGGACTTGTGCTCATGTGGCCACCTTGACAGTTTTGCCAAGTGAGATAATGAATCTGACAGCCAGCCAGCGAGGCAAGTAAATCCTTGAGTGCACATTGGAGACGACGGGATTACCTGAGTTATGGCGTGTTAATCAAACCGTGATTCTCGCATGCTCATTGGCTGATTTCTTAAAGCTTTGTATTGGTGGCAATGGTAGTGTGGGTCACGTTACAAATTCTCCAGAACTGATGTACTCTTTCAAATTCATGTTGGCAGGGTGCCATGATGAGTATTGCATACAAAGAAGGTATCAAGATTCCACCGCCCGCGATGGACCAGATTATCCAAGGCGCCAACCAGGACATCCGACAAGTGCTACATAACATGTCCATGTGGACCGCCACCAACAAGACCCTCACTTACGACCAGGCCAAGCAGGAGGCTAGCAATGCACAGAAGGATATCAAACTGGTTAGTACGACCATGTAAACGTACAATGAGTCATGTATAGGGTGAAGAGATCATTGGGCTGTTTTCCAGACCGCAGTAGCCAGGGCCTGTGCACTAAGGGTGAAAGGGAGAATTCGGCATATCAGAGTTTATTGTTTATCAGCAGTTTTTTTCAACTTTACATTAAGAGCATTTTTTTTTTTAAACAAGAGCATTTTTTTTGTAAAACAAGCAAAGATTAACAAAAAGCTTGCAAAACTTTTTTGAAACTCCGTTTTCTCTACCCTAT
Source organism: Nematostella vectensis (assembly GCF_932526225.1). Lineage (NCBI taxonomy): Eukaryota > Metazoa > Cnidaria > Anthozoa > Actiniaria > Edwardsiidae > Nematostella > Nematostella vectensis. The sequence goes on from NC_064044.1 coordinate 4,107,698, forward strand.
TTTCCGTTTGCGTTTGTCAACTAATATACTCAAGGTTTCCTTAATTATACAAACTGGGCTAATGTAGGTTTTCAAGACTTCTATATTACTTATTGTACTTATTGATCTCAAGGATTTGTTGTCCAAACTGCGCTATTGTATGCGATACATTTTATCACTATATGACCCCCCCTTTTGATAAAGCTGATATATTATATAATTTTTCAACAACTCTTTATTACTTATTGATCGCCAGGGTCCGTTTGACGCTATCCGAAAGCTGCTTTCAGGCAGTGATAGTTCCAAGCTGAGTTTAAAAGACAAGTCGGATCTCTTCTTCTGTGACTACTCACTGATGCCCCTATTTGTCCAGGAAAACTACCTGATGGTCAGCCCCTCACAGGCCAGGTATGCTATGGTAGAGTTAGCCTCTCACAGGCCAGGTAGGGTATGGTACAGTTAGCCTCTCACAGTCCAGGTAGGGTATGGTACAGTTAGCCTCTCACAGGCCAGGTATGGTATGGTACAGTTAGCCTCTCACAGGGCAGGCATGGTATGGTACAGTTAGCCTCTCACAGGCCAGGTAGGGTATGGTAAAGTTAGCCTCTCGCAGGCCAGGTAGGGTATGGTACAGTTAGCCTCTCACAGGCCAGGTATGGTATGGTACAGTTAGCCTCTCACAGGCCAGGTATGGTATGGTACAGTTAGCCTCTCGCAGGCCAGGTAGGGTATGGTACAGTTAGCCTCTCACAGGCCAGGTAGGGTATGGTACAGTTAGCCTCTCGCAGGCCAGGTATGGTATGGTACATTTAGGCTCTCACAGGCCAGGTATGGTATGGTACAGTTAGCCTCTCACAGGCCAGCTATGGTATGGTACAGTTAGCCTCTCACAGGCCAGGTATGGTATGGTACAGTTAGCCTCTCACAGGCCAGGTATGGTATGGTACAGCTAGCCTCTCGCAGGCCAGGTATGGTATGGTACATTTAGCCTCTCACAGGCCAGGTATGGTATGGTACAGTTAGCCTCTCAAAGACCAGGTATGGTATGGTACAGTTAGCCTCTCAAAGACCAGGTAGGGTATGGTACAGTCAGCCTCTCACAGGCCAGGTATGGTATGGTACAGTTAGCCTCTCACAGGCCAGGTAGGGTATGGTACAGTTAGCCTCTCGCAGGCCAGGTAGGGTATGGTACAGTTAGCCTCTCACAGGCCAGGTAGGGTATGGTACAGTTAGCCTCTCGCAGGCCAGGTATGGTATGGTACAGTTAGCTTTTCACAGGCCAGGTAGGGTATGGTACAGTTAGCCTCTCACAGGCCATGTAGGGTATGGTACAGTTAGCCTTTCACAGGCCAGGTATGGTATGGTACAGTTAGCCTCTCACAGGCCAGGTATGGTATGGTACAGTTAGCCTCTCACAGGCCAGGTATGGTATGGTACATTTAGCCTCTCACAGGACAGGTATGGTATGGTACAGTTAGCCTCTCAAAGACCAGGTATGGTATGGTACAGTTAGCCTCTCACAGGCCAGGTATGGTATGGTACAGTTAGCTTCTCACAGGCCAGGTATGGTATGGTACAGTTAGCTTCTCACAGGCCAGGTATGGTATGGTACAGTTAGCCTCTCACAGGCCAGGTATGGTATGGTACAGCTAGCCTCTCACAGGCCAGTTATGGTATGGTACAGTTAGCTTTTCACAGGCCAGGTAGGGTATGGTACAGTTAGCCTCTCACAGGCCAGGTATGGTATGGTACAGTTAGCCTCTCACAGGCCAGGCATGGTATGGTACAGTTAGCCTCTCACAGGCCAGGTAGGGTATGGTACATTTAGCCTCTCACAGGCCAGGTAGGGTATGGTACAGTTAGCCTCTCACAGGCCAGGTAGGGTATGGTACATTTAGCCTCTCACAGGCCAGGTATGGTATGGTACAGTTAGCCTCTCACAGGCCAGGTAGGGTATGGTACAGTTAGCCTCTCACTGGCCAGGAATGGTACAGGGTGCAGACTATGGTACATGGTGTCAAAATCAAACGTGTTATGCCTTTTGGCGGCAAAATAACAACAACAAAGCAACCTATTTAGCGCCACAAATCAGCCAGAAATTTTCTTTGTCAGAAAGATAATCTTTTATTAAACGTTTTTATTTGTGTGTGTGTTTATTTAATTGTGGGTTTGCTACTCAAAACCTACAAAATTTAATTGTTACAAATGCTGAAGGGATTGCAGATCCATATCCGTAGCTGCTATGATGAAAAAATGACGGCTGACAATTCCTATCTCTCCCTCCCTCCCTTAGTGGCGACCTGAAGAAGACCTTGGATCTCGTCAGCCGAACAGCAGATTCGATATGCGATGGAGACTTGGTCTCTCGGCAGATTCGCTCCAACAGCAGCTGGTCTCTGTTGCCCATGCAAGTAAGATACAGCCTAACTATCAATGCAACGAGATATTGACCGAGATTTCTAGTCAAATTTCCGCTATTAAACTCTTTTAGTAAAAAAGAAGTGCAAATGGAAATGGGTTTACTTTTTCCTCTTTCTCTCCAGGCCATGTTGTCCGCTGTCATCCCGTCCTATTTTATCAGTGGGGGCATGGGTCAAAGAATTGATTTTCCGCAGTGGCTAGGAAAGAACTCGAAGCAGGGACGGCTGGATAGAATTCTCCAAGAACTGCAGGCTCACATGAGAATCAGGTGACGAAATCCTCGTCCATATTTTAACTAACAGTCAACTGAAACCCCCAAATGAAAAATATATATCCTTTTGTTGTTTTGGTTTGAAGAAGGGTCTGTTCGATAGTTAGACAGTTGCGCATCCAGCATTTAGCAACACAAATTTATTTGCGCATGTTATAACCGTCCTAGGTAGGTTTGGGATACCCTGGTTCCAGAGTCTCGGACGTCCATTGCGTCTCAAGCTTGCTGGCCACTAAATAGAGACGTTCGAGGCTCTGGGACCAGGGTAGGTTTGAGATCAATTTATTTGACTTTGAGGCTAACTATTTGGATTACACGCACACGAGACAGAAAAAGAATTAGAAAATTATAGTTTAAATTTTCAAATTTTCTCCATCCTCTTGAAAGAATATCAGCCTAGAGCCCGTGGGGGATTCTCCAGAAAAGTAGACGGGGTGATCGTCGTATCTTTAAAGTTATAAAATTTCGACCAACTGCTATACCTTAGGGTTGTTGAAGGATTATTCCGATTCTGCTATCTTATAGGGTATAGAATTCGCCTAACTGCTATTCCTTAGGAGATGTTTAACTTTTTTGTTTTCCAATCCTGCTATCTCTTAGTGTTAAAGTTCCTTCTATCACACCCCATTTGCAATCTCTTAGGGTTAAACATTTCTATACCACACCCAGTTTGCTATCACTTAGGGGTTAGAATTTCTGTTGACCACACCGATAATGCTATCCCTTAGGGTTAAAAGTGGTTTTGCCGACGATCACCCCCGTCTGTTTTTCTCGAAGTCCCTCCCCCCTGTGGGGGGGGGAGGCCAGAATTACACCTAAATGTATGAGGGTTTGCAGTAGTTGACTTCATTGTCGTGTTCTACTTATTCTCTACTTACTGCAACTAATGTTGTATGGTAGAACAAAAAAAACATGATTCGCGTTCTGTTTGCAGCACTTCGGCAGACAAGAGTTCAATCAACTTGGAGTACATCCCACACCTCAGGCAGGCTCTGACCACGCCCCTCACTGACCAGGTACGGAAATGACCGTTCAACATATCGAAGCTTAGTACGAAATATCGAGATGTATGGTTACGACATTAATATGTTTTTTCAGTAAGAAAAAATCGGATAATTTTCTCCAATATGCGTTGAAGACAGGATGTATTATTAAGCACTTAAAAATCTCTTGTTCTTATCTTGTCGCTTGAGACCAAATTAAATTTTTGAGTTTGAGCCCTTCCTCACCTTACCTACCTCGGCTCACCCCAACCTCACTTTAACCTAACCTTACCTACCTCGGCTCACCCCAACCTCACTTTAACCTAAACTTACCTACCTCGGCTCACCCCAACCTCACTTTAACCTAACCTTACCTACCTCGGCTCACCCCAACCTCACTTTAACCTAACCTTACCTACCTCGGCTCACCCCAACCTCACTTTAACCTAACCTTACCTACCTCGGCTCACCCCAACCTCACTTTAACCTAACCTTACCTACCTCGGCTCACCCCAACCTCACTTTAACCTAACCTTACCTACCTCGGCTCACCCCAACCTCACTTTAACCTAACCTTACCTACCTCGGCTCACCCCAACCTCACTTTAACCTAACCTTACCTACCTCGGCTCACCCCAACCTCACTTTAACCTAACCTTACCTACCTCGGCTCACCCCAACCTCACTTTAACCTAACCTTACCTACCTCTGCTCACCCCAACCTCACTTTAACCTAACCTTACCTACCTCTGCTCACCCCAACCTCACTTTAACCTAACCTTACCTACCTCGGCTCACCCCAACCTCACTTTAACCTAACCTTACCTACCTCGGCTCACCCCAACCTCACTTTAACCTAACCTTACCTACCTCGGCTCACCCCAACCTCACTTTAACCTAACCTTACCTACCTCGGCTCACCCCAACCTCACTTTAACCTAACCTTACCTACCTCTGCTCACCCCAACCTCACTTTAACCTAACCTTACCTACCTCGGCTCACCCCAACCTCACTTTAACCTAACCTTACCTACCTCGGCTCACCCCAACCTTACTTTAACCTAACCCGACCCCCTTAACTGCATTCCTGTTTCTTGTGACAAAGTTAAGTTTAACAGCCCTCCCCCCGATTTCCATCCTGTTCTGATGCAGGACCCCCCGGATCTGAAGGAGCGAGTTGCAAGTGTCATATCACTGCTTGACGCGTATAACCTGACGCGCGAAGACTGGGACTCAGTCATGGAGGCGGGGTTATTTGATGGACACAGGGACCCCATGGATAGTATACCGTCTAAGGTTCGTAAATACAATCGAGTTCTCTTGCTCACGTGTTGGGTCGCACAGGTATCTCGCCCCGTATGGGGATTTTGCCGTTGTGTTGGCTAGAAAGTTGCCAAGCTTAGTCTTATTAACGAGAGGCTGCTTCACGGGTTTGGTAATAAATAGAATTGCCATCATTCCGACATGACGGAAAAACATGACGTGACGCTTCAAATAAGCCCATTTCACATCGAATAAGGCGGAGAATTTCTCTGAGTACTTAGTAGCTTAAAGCAAACAAAATATCAAATGCGACTTTTTTAAATTGATGCGACTTTTTGTAAAGTGTCATTGAAATTTGAGCTTTTCGTCCCTGAAGGGCAATGATGGGCAATGATGATCAAGGAAAAATTATCTTAAAAAGCCAAATCTGGTTATGCGCTCTTCGGCCTCACGTTTTTTGTGTTTTGAAAATCAGTCCGTAATACAAGGAACCTATAGCCATTGTAAGAAATTGTGTCTTCTCTCTCTATCTGGAATTGCACGTTTTCCAGGTTTTTCCGTCATGACCATCATTCCTGATTCGTGCACAATACCACGTGTTGCGAACCTGCTCCGCTGTATCCAGGAGCGTACCCAGGATTGCCTGAAGGGGGTGCGCAGTCGTAAACACCATGGAAAAAGCATGGTATTTGGAGATTCCTTAATATGTTATGACTCAGTTTTTGGCCGCCAGGGGGGGGGGGGGTGCGCGCGCACCCCGTGTACTCGCCTGATATTTGTACACATCATAAAACTGTCTTTAGTCTAGTGCACTGTGCGGTTTTTTTTTTTTTCCATTCATGATTCGACATACTTAGCATCCATGGTTGGAAAAGTCCATTTTCTATCATATATAAACTGAAAATCAATATTATAAAATATATTAATATATAAATATATTAATGTGACATAATGATCGTGGCAATTGGCAGAGAACTGTGAGAGTTATCGCCGTACTTGTGCCGAAGAATCGGGTTCACTCTCGTTGTTCTAGTGTCTTTGTAAAACAACGACATGAAATATGCCGGTTTACGCTCGCTCATAAACAAGCGCATCAACCATGTCCCTTGACATATGACGGTGTTTATGCAACGAGAAATGCAAATTGTATGCAGGGAGAGGAGTTACCGGGCTATCAGGGATATTGAACGGGGCGGATATTGAGTGAGGCGGGTATTGAGTGAGGCGGATATCGAGCGAGGCGGATATCGAGCGGGGTGGATATCGAGCGGGGCTGAGTCACCGGATTCTGAAAACGAAGATGAAACATTAGCTTTTATTCTCTGTCACTCAGATTCTGTCATTAACTCTTTTTTCTTTTTAAATTTCAGACAAAATCAGCCTTTACACGGACATATAACAAAGAACAACACAAAACTCCCTACGCTCAGAAAGCAGCGCCTACGAAATCTCGTGGCAAGGGGGGAGGGGGTGGCGGTGAGTCTGAGTTCCCGGATGAAGACGGTGCCGACCCAGGCCCCGACGAGGACGAGGATGACCTGGAAGTGAGTGCGATGATGGTGAAAAATAAAAAGGCTACAGCTGCTACTGGGAAAGGAAAGACCAGTAAAGATGATACGGGAAAGGGCAAAGGCAAGGGAAAGGGCAGAGGGAAGAAGTCCTAACGACTAAGAAGACAACAAAGGTTGAGAGGAAAGGACTGCAGCGAGACTTCAGCGAGCGAAGTCTCAAAGCCGAAAGGATAGGGAAGTCCTAGCGGCGAAGAAAATATAGTCGGCAGCGAGAGAGGACGGATGTGCAAGAAGGAAACGTTGTAATTAAGATGTACTTCAACAGCGAGCGAAGTCTGAAAAAAAAAGGGTACGGAAGAAGTCGTTATTAGCCATGAAGAAGACGTCCTAGTGACAATGGCGAAACAGAGAGTCCGGAAAAAAGGGAGAATAGAGTGGCAAGAGAACGTGGTGTTATTGACAAATAAAGCGTGTTTATGACGACATGCAAATATTGTGTCCATCAAACAAATTTTGCTGCGTGACGTCAGGGCAAATGGTAAAAAATGAGCTAATTAATATTTATATTGAAACGCTCTTTAAAGCCCTTCAGGAATTGTGAAAGGCGTTAATAGTTGTCAATCATATTCTATCCTCACCCCTGGGGAGAGGCGCTCATTGCAAGAGTACATCGCGTAATCGGATCCATGCAATAATTTTTTTTTCTACAAATATGACACCAAGGGTGGGACCATTTTTGTCCGTCCCAGTTTGTAACAATATTAAAATAAACATTGTTTCAGACTTTATGTTTCGCTGTCTTTTGTCGAAGATTTGGCTAAACTTCAGAATACCCGTCCACATTTTAAGGCCTCTAAATTTACTAAGACTTATTATTTGATACTTCGTTCTATAAATATGCACAGACGGCTACACAGCGGACCACGGTAGCAGTGACTTAGATTATTTAGACTCACTATTTGATACCTTGTTCTATAAATATGCAAAGACGGCTTCACTGCGGACCACGGCAGTAACGTGGCTCCACAGTGGACGGGTATTCTGAAGTTGCTCCGAAGATTTTTAAAACTCATGAACCCTTTCAACCCTCTCATTTTATACACCATTTTAATTTTCATAAAACTCCGCCTTGTATCTAATCCCCTTTATTCATCTGAAGCAAGAGCTTGCCTGAAGCTGTCACGATTATAAGGGAAACTATTAACCCCCCCCCCCCCCCCCCAAGTTATCATAGGTATAAGCTAAATGACACACGAATTAAAAAAATATGACGCATATGATGAATACGTGCAATACAGGGTACAGTCAAAATTTTACTGATGTTTTGCTTTTTTTTTTCTTGATTGTTCACTATAATGCAGCCATCTACAAAACCTTGGTTGTCTCTCCTGCGAGGGTACGTATAAACCCATGGATGAGGGACAACGTTATTTTGAGCCCGCACACGTGCTATCATTGTCAGCAGTCCCTAGTCATGACACATGCGTCAGCTGGTCGTTGACGTCAGCTGCTTCATGATTGGATGCGTGACGAAGCTGCGAATAATGCTAGGGCAAAGTCCCAGTCTGTTGTACTTCCTCAAGATTCCCTGATAAAAAAAAAGATATCCGCTTTCTTGCTTATGGACCGCAACGAAATTCATGAGAACTTTAAATTCGTTTGTTCGTATTGCTATCTGTAAGGTTTAGCAATATACCTTTTTTATGTTGTGCGCGCATCCAAATTGCTACAGACTGGCGGTTACTCAGGTGACAGGTTACAAACAGTTACCTTGCACTCCATGTTTTCGAGATCGAGACCACAGGTAGACCGACAGGTTACAAACATAGTTACCTTGCACTCCATGTTTTCGAGATCGAGACCACAGGTAGACCGACAAGTTACAAACATAGTTACCTTGCACTCCATGTTTTCGAGATCGAGAAGTACTTCTGACATGCGCAGTAAACAAGGCCTTAAATCTTCATACTTGTACCCAGACCCCGGAACGGTCTGGATCAATCTCCCGTCTTCCCATACAAAACCTCTGGCCATGAAGAACGCGGTCGCAGCTATGATGGAGGGCTTGAAAGTGACCATGATCGCGTCCAGCATGGCGGCCTCCATGATAAACTTTGACACGACATAAGTCTCTGAACAAAAGCAAGGTGTCAAGGTAAGCGACAAAAAAAATTGTAAGGAAATGACCAGTAAGGGCGTGGCTGTGCCCCCGTTATTTTCTCAGTGTTTCTGTACTGTGCCCCTCCAATATATCGAGACCTGCTACGGCCATGGTTTTTGTTAATGACACGCTTTGACGTCATCTGTGCATCGTTAGAGCACGCAAACATGAGCCCTATTTGTTGATTAACTAATAAAAAGTGAACGTTCTTCTCCCCCCACCCCCTCGAGGCATTCAGAATCGTAACAAGGGAGGATGGCGGAAGCTCGCTACGCCCTCAGATTTAGGCAAAATCTTTCAATCTTCGGCAGACAGCTTGCTGTAAACAGCAAAAACATGTATGGATGTTTGTTCTGACTAATCACACGCGAGATGTTTTGACTTGACTCTTCGCTTCTGACACGCTAGAAGACAATAAACATTCCACAAATATTTCTGGGTGTTTACAGTTTTACTGATCGCGCTGAAAATCTTGAATTCAGATGTGTATTTTCCTACCGAGATCTATGGCTGAAGCCCTAGCGATAGGGCGAAGGAAGAAAGTTGGCAAGGGTTGAGCTAGATCAAACTCCAGACACGTGAGCAGCCTCGTTTCCATGTGCCTCAGTTCTGATTGGTCGAAGGCTTGATCTGCCATCGCAACCAGCTCCTCCCGCGTAGGAACGAACCTCGCAAAAATAAGGTATTCAAGGGAGCTGATATGATGTAGATATTATACAATTATTAAATCAAGGTATCGCCTTCTTCTTGACTACCGCGTTAATGACCTAAAAAACGCCTCCTATCTAATGAACGCCCCTCCTACGCTGACAGGTTTGTGAAAGTCCCTCTCAAAGAAACGCCCCCCTATTTAAAAAGCCCCCCCTTTTCTACCACCCAGCCTAAACCCAAACGACATAGGAATTCAGGTGATATAAATAAAATTTAAATGTCTTTTTGCTTAATCAACCTGGTAGGCGAGTAGAGTCTTGCTCGATGCCAAGAAACGCTTGCTACGCAGACTATAACTTAACGTGATCCTGACTGAAATCAGAACCTCAATACACTCGGGTCTGTTAAATTGTTATAATTCAACATTAACGCCCCTCTCTAATAAACGCCCCCTATATCTATGATCTATGTCAATTAGATCATTTCGTATTAGATCATAGTCGTATGTCATACTCATCATCATCGTCTTTGTCACCATCATGATCATAATCGTCTTCCTCATCATTGTCGTTATAATCGTAAACATTGCCGTCAAAGTCGTCGTCGTCATCATTATCAACAACAGCATCACGTCGTTATCATTAATAGCATAAACATCCCGACTATGGTCATCCTTGTATACACACACCTTTTATACCATCCTCCAATCACCTCCGCCCCCAGACTTGCAGCCCCCCCAGCTTAATCACACCTCACCGTACCCCCATCTCCTCACCTATCTTTGTACTTGCAGGCGACAAGAAGGCACACCATACCATGAACCCCCCCCCCCCTCCCTCCCCCTCCCAGCTTAAACACACCTTTCCGTACGCCCCATTCCCCTTACCTATCCTCGTACTTGCAGGCGACAAGAAGGCACGCCATGCCTAGGAGCTGGAAGTGTGCGACGGGGACAGTGCGTAGCGACATGTACCTGTCCACTAGCGCTACGATTAGATACAGGCAGTCTTGAGGGAAGTTATAGAACAGATGAACCTGAGGACAAGATTGCTTTGGTATTTCAGCTCGACTCCGGTCGACCCCTTCGTTTGTAGTTAAGAAGACGCTTGATTGATTTCATGTGTGTATTTGGATAGAAGTTTCTAGATTGATCTAGTGACCTATTACCTGAGCTATGGATGTCAATTTAGACTACCGTTGACCCTACCCTGCGTTTTTCTCTAGACACGCCCATGGTTCAGTGGTATAAAACATTTGAGATACGCACGCTTTTATTATCGGCTAAAGATCTGCAATGCCGCAGTATAAATCTTGCAATAATAAAATTTGTGCCTGATTTTTGCATTACGACCAGTCCTGAACTTTGCATTTATATGATCACATACGACAAAGACTATGAATTCCAAAAACATTTTTTTCAAGAAATAAAAAGGGTCACACCTTTTTGTCGTTAAATTTAAAAAAATATATAAAAGAAATTTTATATTCTATATTTTTGTGTTTTTATCGCACTACGAAATTTTCGTTGTTTTGCACCGACGAAGGTCTTCACAGAGGTATAAAATATCTGCTGACTATCTCTCTAGTAGAATAAAATAATAGAATCTCCGGTACCCAGAAAAATCAAACCCCAAACTCTCAAAGTATCTGGATCTTTTTACCTCAATAAGCCAATCGATCAAGACCGCGCGGGCCTGGTGGCTAACCTCTCCTTGCTTTTCTAGAAAGTTTTCAGGAAGCTGGTACTTGTTTTCTAGCGCCATTGCGTATCGCATAATTTGACTCCTGTAGCTGCTTACAGATGCCCAGTCTTCCACGGTATCTCGTCCTTCAGAAAAAGATAGGAAACTCAAATACTGCCCTTTCTCTATCTTCCTGTCCCCTAGCAAACCTTTTTACGCGTCTGAAGACGATTAAACTGGGTGCTGTACCAGGACCTCCGGGCCCTAGTTAACCCATATAGCCCGCTCTATCATACATATATTAATTCTGGTAAGAGGGACAAATGGAGGAGTTTTAAGATTTAAGGAATTGCTGGTTAAGCGTCTATAGACGATTATACTTGGTGGTCTACCAGGCCCTACTTAACCCATATTGCCCGCTCTATCATACATATTAATCCTGGTTAAGAGGACAAATGGTGGAGTTTTAAGGAATTGCTGGTTACGCGTCTAAAGAGTAAGGACTCAACCCAAATAGCCCGCTCTATCATACATGGTAAGATTGGTGGAGTTTTAACGAATTGCCGCATCCTTTCCACCCTAGAACACTATTACTAACAACCCTAAGCTATCAAGGGATTCGCTAGTATAAAAGTATATTGCACTTCCCTCCCCCCTATCGCACTCTCGATTACGAGTAATCCTTAGTATAAGAGCATACTGCACTTATTATTTCACAGTGCTTACACCCTCCCCTCCCTTTTCATTTTGTGACCTTACCTTGATCGCTGGCTACTGTAAAACTGGTGTTTTCTGCGTCCGTAACTTTGTTGTCTTCATCAAAGAATCCGCTGTCATTCAGTCGCGATCGTGTCCTAGGTCGAGGGGCGCATAAGATACCTGGCACAAAATGAGTTCCTGTTGATGGGCAACCGAGATCCGGTTTGCAATCCTCATCGTCAGCCGAAATCTTCTCCTCTTTAGATGATGATTTTTCCGGTGATTGCAGCATCGCTGATAGTGTGGTTGAAAGAGGATCGAAGAGTAAAGCACACAGTGAGGGTGTATTTAACAAGGATTGCTAACTTTACTATTATTGTTGCAACATACAAACTAAGAAGATTACAAACTAGTTAGCTGGACTCATCCTGAGCTGTCAAAAGGAAAGAATTACAATATTTGATTGGCGTGAAGTTTTTACAAGCCAGCCAATCACAGCTTTGGTATTAATCTAATCAACCAATCACTGACGAGCTATAATGAAAGCGTGCAAACTTGCCCACAAAACCACAGTCAATGACAATTTATTCCTAATGCAATTCCTAAAGGGTGTGGATTTGGCACGCGTCCACGCGTACCATCTACCAATGATAAAGCGCGTACCATCTACCAATGATAAAGCGCGAGCCATTCTCCGTCTACGTGTAAATAGAAAAACTATTGACTGGCTGCCTGGTTGGTCTACGTAGGCACGGTGGGATACGGGAAGTAAATAGCTATAGCATGAAATGGTACAACTCTTTGATAACAGAGAAGTTTCGTTGAAGTCTCAAACAACCCATCGTCCGAGCAAAAGACGATAAAAGGTCAGCGAATCTACTCTGTTTCGTTTTCTTAGGGGATTTAGTTTCTCTTAAGTTTACTCTTATGGGTGGGTTTTATGATTTTTAAGAGTTTATTATAACTTTACAAGATCAGGCTCGTGTCGAGAGGGGGGGGGATCCCACCCTATTTATGTGACAAGATGATTTAGGGCCCTCGAATGGACTTTTGTGAGCACCCCGTTTTTTATGCGAGAGCATTTTTAGGCGGAAAAAAATGCGCGAGCACGGCGGAAAAAATTGCGCAAGCATGCGAGCAAATCGAAATATTTCGGGGGACCATTCGGGGGCCCTTGATTTCAGGCCCGTACCCAGGGGGAGTGCAGGAGGTGCGAACTTTCGGTCCAATGAACGTTGTATTTGTAGACAAAACTATAAAGCATAAGCTAGATCACTCTGGTACATAGCCAAATCCGACAATAAACGTCCCTTGGCGATACTAAAGGCATAAAAAAAATCCCATTTTGTTCTTTCGGGGATGGTTAGATTTTTATCAGAGAACTTATTCCCTCCATCCCCCCCCCCCCCCTTCCCGGAAAAATTAGGTCCACTTTTTCGGATTTTGCACCCTCTCATGAAAATCCTGGGTACGGGCCTGGATTTCGACTGCCGTTTACCCCATCGTTGGTGGTTAAGACTTTATGTGTGTGTTTGGATAGAAAACGTTTATAGATGGATCTAGTGAGCTATTATCAGAGCTACGGATGCCGATTTGAACATCAGTGGTCAGTGAATTGCTTTTCTGGACCCCCTACGTTTTTCTTTAGACACCATTGAAGATATTAATATTCTTGTTTGACATTATAATCCATGCGTCGACAGTGAATAAAACAGTTGGTGTATCTAATTGTGCATAATCAGTGATTAACCAAGCGATATGTTTACAGTTCATTTTCTATAAAACAAACTAACTTTTTTCTTTTTTCTAATTATAAAGATATTAATAATATATATTATTTGTATTTTGCGCGAGGATTTTTTGACTGTGATGACTAGTTCTTTTTTTATTCTTCAGTTTCAGTTTATTGTTTTGTCACTTAATACATTTTTTTAAATAAAGATAATTATAATAATTTACATAGTAGTGTGACAAGGAGGACCGTAAGAAACCGCAAGGCTTATACGAGACGGACCTCCTAAATCTTAACAGAAAATACATATTTGATAGTTCGAACAGTCAGATTAATCATATAAATATTTGTTAGGAGAGCTTTCATATTTTTATTCATACTTATATAAAAAACACACACACAAACACAAATCGAGAAAGAAAAAAAATTAAGAGTTAATAAGAGAAGTCTTTAACTTATTACAAAAAGAGTTAAGCGTTTTGGCAGACTGAATATCAGAAGACAATGAATTGAAATATTTAGGTCCCTGATGTCTTAACGCAAACTTATGTATATTTGTTCTAAACTTTGAAATATGCAACAAGTTAGAGCTTCTCGTGTAATAATCGTGAATTTGAGAGTTCAATTGAAATATCCTGTTAAATGTTTGGGGAAGTAACCTATTTTTAAATTGATACATTAACTTACCTATTTGAAATAAAAATAAATAATTGAATTTCAATATGTTTAGATTCCTATGTCGGATCAGTGTGTGCATCATAGGATGCTCCAACAATTATACGTATTGCTCGTTTTTGGAGCATAAGAATACGATTTAAATTAGATGGATAAGTGGATCTCCAAACACTAACACAGTATTGCAAGTATGGATATAACAAAGAATAATACAACGTCAATAGTGATTGCTTTAAAAGGCAAAAACTTGCTTTATACATAATTCCTACAGCTTTTGAAACCTTACGCGCGACATTGGTAATATGTGGTAACCATGTCAAGTGTTCGTCAAGAATAACACCTAAAATACTGTTTCTTTGACTCGCTTTATATTCTGATCACCTAAGGTGACCTTTATATCAAGGTTTTGCCTTTTTTGCCGTGGCCTAAAGATAATATAGTTTGATTTTTTTATATTTATAGATAACTTGTTTGCACAAAACCAATCTGTTAATTTGGTAAGTTCATTATTGATTGTGAGACATAATGAGTCTAAGTTTTTATGGGAGAAAAATATACTTGTATAATCAGCAAATAAAAGTATGTCTAAGGCGGTTGAAACGCTACATATATCATTGATATAAATCAGAAAGAGAAGCGGCCCGAGCACGCTGCCTTGTGGGACACCGCACTTCACTAATTTACGACAAGAAGAAACGCCATTAAAATTTACAAACTGCTCTCTATCTGAAAGATAACTTTCAAACCATTTGAGAGGAGTTCCACCTATTCCATAGTTATGCAATTTCGCTAGTAAAATGCCATGATTGACCGTGTCAAACGCCTTTGACAGATCAATAAAAACGCCTAGAGTATATTTTTTATAATCAATAGCACTAGATAGAGTATCGTATAAATGAAGAAGTGAAAGAGCTGTCGAATGGTTCTTTCTAAAACCATATTGGTTATTTGATAGAATATCATATTTAATCAGGAAATTATATAACCGTTTATATACAACTTTCTCGAAAAAAATCGAAAAAACTGGTAAGACGGACACAGGTCTATAGTTTGCATAAAAAGTCTGATCACCAGTCTTAAACAGTGGTAAAACGCGTGCCACTTTTAACTTCTTTGGGACTATACCAGACCGAGTAGATAAATTGATAATATCAGATATTGGTTTGGAAATGATATCAATATTTGGCTTTATAATATCCATGTGGATATTGTCAAACCCAGCAGCTGTGCCAGGACGAAGGCTTGAGCAGATCTCAATGATTTCTTGGTGATCAGTATCAGAAAAAAATATTGAATTAAGAATATCATTGTTCAGAAAACTAGAGAAACATTTATCAGAAGATGGTACTTTCTCCGCTAACGAGGGACCAAGATTTGTGAAATAATCACAAAAACCATTTGCAATCTTCATCGGATCGCTGACTTCACGGCCGGTAACCTTAAATGTAGAAGGCAAACGTGAATTACTTTGACGACGATTAATAACTTCATTAAGAATTCTCCACGTTTTTTTAACGTCGGATTTGTATTCGGATAGTTTTTTGTCATAATAATCACGCTTTGCTATTTTAAGTATGTGATTAAGCTTATTTCTAAACTTCTTATATTGATGTTCGTGACGTAATGTTGGAGAGCATAAGAATTGTCTATATAAGTTATTTTTTTTCTTGATTGACCTCAAGAGACCTTTAGTTAACCAAGGCTTCCTTGTAATGCTTTTCTTTGTTTTAACTTTTTTTAATGGGAAACAATTGTTATAAATCGTCGTAAACTTATCTAAGAAATTGCTATAAGCACTACAAGGATCATCATCAGGGATATGATCCCAACTGTGCATTTCTAGTTCAGATCTAAATTTCGCCTTGCTGGTGGCGGATTTTTCTCTATAAAATGTCCATTGTTTGTGATCAACAACATTAATATTTTCTGAAAGTAAAGTAAAAACTGGTAAGTGATCAGATACATCCGAAAACAATACCCCGCTTTTACTGAAACTATCGTGGTCGTTAATAAAGATATTGTCAAGAAGTGTAGCGGTATGAGAAGTTATTCTTGTTGGGCGCGTTATCAAAGGAAAAAACATTTTAGAATACATTATGTCCAAAAATTCAGCAGTTAAACGATGGGTATCATGCTTCATTAGGTCCAAATTCCAATCGGCCATTAATATACACAACTTGTTATTTTTAGAGATGGCTAAAAGAATTTGATCTAGTTCATCACAAAATTCTTGTACGTCTTTTTCTGGCGGTCTATAGACAACGCCAACAATAATGTTTCTTTCCTTTTGACGAGTTATTTCAACAAATAAGGATTCCGCGCAGGTATCAGAAAAGCATATTCCCGGGCGGCATTTAAACTCGAATTCCAGGCTACATAATTGCAGCCTGGAATGTCACAAGAATGACAAACATTTTTTAGCCAAGTCTCACTAATTCCTATCATTGAGAAAGTTAAATTCAGTGTTGACAGTAAATTGGTTACCTTATCAAAATTACCGGACAAACTTCGGGTATTCAAATGTAAAATAGACAACCTCTTTTCCGTCTTACTATTCACTAATTCGTTAAATTGATCCTCGATGTAGTAGTCACATGAAAACGACGAATAGAAATTTGCATCGGGATCATTGTTAACGCATAAGCTAAGTTGCTTGTTTGTTTCAGAAAGTAAGGGGTTGAATTTAAGATTTTCTAATCGATCATGATCGAATCTAATTAAGCCATTTTGCTGTTCAAAAAGCGCTGATTGAAAATCTTCATCCGATAAATGACAAAAAGGCAAAACGTTAGCTAAAGGAATATTCAGATTACTTATCACGCTATCCGCTGCCGGCTGCCTGGATGTTACCTTCGGCTGCATCCTGTTTCTGATCTCTAATAATTAGGCGATCTAGTATGAAGTAAGCCCTCTTCCCTTTAGCTCTCGCATTCTTCATCTCTTCGATTTTAGCTTCCCTCTTAAGAAGTGTAGCCCTTGCAAGATCTTCTGCAACGTAGAGACCCGCCGGCTTGTCAATCCTGGCCTTTCTCACAACCGCCTCCTTCGTCTTCCAGTCCTTGAGAGGACAATCGTCCTCGGCCTCTCTTTCTCCGACTGCGTCAAGGATCTGCCCTTTGCCTTTTTCCTTTCTAAGCGGTGCGCCCTTTCGATCTCAATCTCCAAACCAAGCTTCGTCTGGATCGCCTCTTTCACTTTAGCTTCTGAATCGGCCCACGACTCTCCTGGACTTTCGGGTATTCCGGACACACGTATATTATTACGTCTCGACTGGTTCTCGAGAGCGTCCTTTACTTTAACAACCTCGCTGTCAGTCTCTTTAACTTTCTTGTTGATAGGCCCAAAGCGTTCAACCTCACTCTGAGTGAACTCAAGGCTTGCCTTTAGGCCCGAAACCTTCTCTACCAGGTCATCGACCCGGCTACTTATCTGCGATACCATTGATTCAAATACGGATCTCATCATGGATTCCTGGACATCCAGAAGATTTTTCACGGCCGCCATTGTAACCAATTCCTCGTCCTCGACGATAGTAGTCGGACCGGGAGATAAAGAATCAGTTCGGTTCTTCGCTGCCTTTTTTGATGACTTTCTCGACATGATTAAATACAAAGACGCAACAAATTAAAAGAGCAAACTAAACAAAATGGAAATAAAAAATGACTAGTTATGTTCTCCCATCAATGCTGTACTTTGATAAGCACATGCCTTTCTTTCGTGAGAGTTAGTCGCCCGTCTCTGAACCGTGCGGAGTGACGACGGGGGTATTTAATGCGAGTCACTCGACTTGCTGTAAAGGTTATTAAGAGATCGCCATTTGTTTTAAATGCATTTTTATAATCTTTATAACATGCCGATTTTGGAGCAATTTTGTCGTTTTTAGTAAAACATGAAAATGAAGCAGAGTGCCGTGGAGTATATAACAAAGCCGAATTGTCAATCTTACTACCAAAGCGCATAATTATTTTGTATTTCAACGAAGCATGTCTTTGAGGGCGGGGCTATAGACCTAAGGGAGTAAGAGTAAAAAAAGCAACCCCGTTCCTAGAGTAAAAACACACACACACAACCCCGCTCCTAGAGTAAAAACACACACACACACAACCCCGCTCCTAGATCAAAAACACACACACACACAACCCCGTTCCTAGAGTAAAAACACACACACACACAACCCCGTTCCTAGATCAAAAACACACACACACACAACCCCGTTCCTAGAGTAAAAAAACACACACACAACCCCGGTCCTAGAGTAAAAACACACACACACACAACCCCGTTCCTAGAGTAAAAAAACACACACACACACAACCCCGTTCCTAGAGTAAAAAAACACACACACACAACCCCGTTCCTAGAGTAAAAAAACACACACACACACAACCCCGTTCCTAGAGTAAAAACACACACACACACAACCCTGTTCCTAGAGTAAAAAAACACACACACAACCCCGGTCCTAGAGTAAAAACACACACACACACAACCCCGTTCCTAGAGTAAAAACACACACACACACAACCCTGTTCCTAGAGTAAAAAAACACACACACAACCCCGTTCCTATTTAAGGCAGCATATGATATCTTTTTTGACTTTTTACTGTCGTGTCCAATTTACGATGTTCGGCTGACCGTTCCTAATGGTTAAAATCTTCGGGGAGTCGGGTGGCCCGAGAACAGCCTAGCTGAGTCGGGAGTCAGCGATGCAGGGAAAAGCGACGATTAATTATTGTCAAATGAAAACGTCTTTCGTGTGCGACCGTTGCGCAATGGAGCATGAATTTACCATCCACGATAAGAGCAAATCAAAATGCCAGTTTCTTTTGCTGTGCTTGTCTTTTCTTATGTTTGTAGGTTTTATTTACATTTTTTCGCAAATACTTTTCTTCTTTATATAGCATCCGCTTAAACTTTAATATAGGATGCCGTAGATTTGTCCGATCGAGGCGCACAAAGTATGCAAATAGATCGAGTTTAATCCTCGTAAAACATTGCTGTAGGACAAACCTTCAACGAAGCATGTCTGAGGGCGGGGCTAGAATGTTATAAAAACATGTTATCTCCAGTTTGCCTTAGTCAAGCTCAGCCGGCTACAGAGAACAGAACTTCTTTCAAAGAGCGTTCAAGAGAAATTCTACTTAAGGTATAGGTATGGTGCAGTTTTTCAATAACCTGTTTAAGTCAGTCAAGGTATACATTATATATCAATGATTCTATGATAGAGCTCAACAGTACAGAACTGATTCTGAATTTTCAAGATCTCGAGCGCGGTCAGACTTTGACTGGTAAAAGTTTCGCCAGGCCCAGTTTCTTGGTGCCCAAATTAACAAAGTCAACTTAAGGTTGCACTTGCTTTGTTTCGGGAATGGAATGTTAGGAACATGCAGTGGTAAGGAATCAATGAGGGATTTTTTCGACTGCTATTAGTGAAGCGCATCGTCTACGATCGCCAAGTTTTGGCGCCTTTTTTAATTCACACACGCAAGTTTTTCTGTATACAAATATATTTAAACTATTGAAGTCGTATAAAACATATAAAAAAATGTTACAAGAGGGAATCGCGAATGACAAACGGTAATGACTGCCCTACAAACAAGAAATATCTTGGGTCATAATTACATGAAAATATGCACAGAGGTCAGCCTTAGAATTGACATTTTAGAACTTTCATTTTTTACTTAAATTGAATCTTAAAATACAATTTGAATCTAAAATCCTAAATCAATAAGCATCTTCAAGAATTCAGGCAACGGCAATCATGGAAAACAGTTTAAGCTATTGTAATAGTTTTATGTTATAAGTACCATGTTTTCGATTGTATAGTGATGATTTTAAATAGTTTTATGAATGTATGTTTCACTCGGACGAGGCGTAAAGGCGCTTATTCGAGCAATAACAGGTAATACCCTCCCCCACCCTTCATTATTGAATGATAATAATAAAAATTTTCATTTCAGTCCCCATCCTCCAAGCTACTGCCACACGATGAACTCAAGAATGTTTGTTGTCGGTCTCCTTGTTGCCTTGGTGATCTGTGCAAACTTACCCACCTCAGACGGGCTACCAGGTGGTAGACGCCGCGACTACAGGCGCCGCCGAAGCCTGACCAACAATAAGTTCAAGAAAAGCGCTGTCGTCCCAAAGATGAAGACGAACACGGATTTCGACGAATTAATTAACCATTTGAAGGCATTAAATGAGGACAACGACAGGTGCGGTAATTCTCAAAAGCATTGTGTATACACTTATTTCAAATAGGGTTAAAACCTATGGGTAGAATTGGTTGAATCCTGCTTGCTGAAAAAAGCCTGTATTTAACTGTTAACCTTTAGAGGTACATAAACAAAAAGGCTAAAGCTTTTTAAACCTGATCTTGTTTTATAGTTACGCTTATTTGCTTAGTAATATGATACCCATGAAGCACTACGGGCTACAACACAATTCTCCGGGTGCTACCTTATTGGAAATAGGTGTATACCTACAAATAGGTAAAAAGTGACCTTTGTCTATTGGCCAATCAGAATAGCATCCAGACTCAGGATGTTTACCGCACACAAATTAAAGGTTGTACAAAGTCAACTCCTTCTCTCCTCAGCCTCTCCATTTGTCCACTGTTCAAACCCCAAAATAGAAACCCCATCCCTTATCCAATAGCCGTATAATAAGAGTTCTAAAGCAATGAAAAAGCGTCAACCGTTATGTATCGCGATGAGAAAAATATATATCTACGTTGCCATCTTTTGAGAGAGTTCATTGAATACCTTTTTTGGGTGTTGGGGTGGGGGGTGGGGGGAGGGTTAACCACTGAAAGGGGACCTGTGCTTCGGGCAATCTCAGAGGGGGCTCGCTGAATGTTTACATGTTTACTTTTTACTGCAAAAGGGGGATGCTGAGCGCCATTTTTTACAGTGCCTTTGGAAATTAATGCCATATGATATAAGTTTTGCAACGACGATCTATTTTTATTATTTTATTTTTTAGGCCGTTCAAGTAGAATAGAGCCGAAGCACCGGTTAAACCAAGCTACAATGTAGCAATGTTTATTAGAATAACGTTACACAATGAGATTTCTTAAAATTGTACGTTTTGCAATACAATGGATATCAGAAACTTGTATGCTTCTTGATAAAATAGTTGACTGGAATTGTAATTAGATAATAGATGGATTAAGGTTAGCGCAATCCAGCACAAGTTGTCTCAAGTTTTGTAAAGTGGTCAAACACTAACGCGAAGGCAAAATGAAAATAAAAACTAGCCCGAGTTGATGTAAATGTAAAAGCTTCCCACAGTCTTCCGTGGTTAGGTACTCTTATACTACACGATATTCGTCATCACTTGATCAAAATAGTGCGCAGTCACGTGGTGCATCAGTCACCGCCATTTTTATAACACAACCTCTATCTCGACTTGGAGGGAGGGGGGTGGTGCCATAAACCAGGGGGGGGGGGGGGGTGATCATCGGCACAATCATTTTTAACTCTATGAGGGATATCATTTTTGATGGGTTAACACCTTCCCCTTCACTTTTCTAATGGACCGTCCCCCTCATAAATTCAAATTCTGCAAATAGCATAGAAACAGGGCGCGAGTCGATTATGCAAATAGCATAGAAACAGGGCGCGGGTCGATTATGCAAATAGCATAGAAACAGGGCGCGAGTCGATTATGCAAATAGCATACAAACAGGGCGCGAGTCGATTATGCAAATAGCATACAAACAGGGCGCGAGTCGATTATGCAAATAGCATACAAACAGGGCGCGAGTCGATTCTGCAAATAAAACTGGCATAATATGCTAGTAGCATAGTGGTATGCTCGCTTTTAATCAAAATTATGCTCAAATTATGCTCGCTTTTAATCAAAATTATGCTCAAATTATGCTCGCTTTTAAAAGTTAAGCTCATTTTTTTCCAACATGCTCGACAAAAAATGGGAAAATATAAGCGCCTGCACCCGCGAACGGGTATAACACAGTTTGTATTTAACTGTTCTCCGCCCTTTTACGGCGAGCTTCCCTTTGTTTTAAATATGTTTCATATCTTCTTTTGTCGTATGACGTGCAGATGTTATTTGTGATCGCCCTCCATTCCTTTCTATTATGTACATGATAGTTCCACACTTCAAGGACGCATCCAATTTTGAGGTCTTTTTTCAAAGTGTCCTTGAATCTTAGTTTAGGACGACCAACTGGGCGAGACCCGTGTTCTAGCTCCGAAAATAACAGCTGCTTAGGCACTCTGTCATCGTCCATTCGGCAGAGGTGACCAAGCCAGCGGAGACGATTTCTAGCTAATTTTGTTTCAATATCATCTACGTTTGCGCGACGGAGGACGTCTTCATTGCTTATATAGTCTTCCCACTTGATCTTGAGGATCTCTATATTAATATGGACTTATTATAGGCGATATTACAGCAACCCAGTGAAATACAAAGCTTTATAATGCGAAACTATATTAAATACAAAACTTTAATGTAACGCATAAACAGAGTTTCAATAAAACCGAAGCATCACACTTGCTTTGTAAGTAAGTGCATTATCGTGCTTATCACGGCTGCACTTTCTTGACGGCCGAGAGGACCAATTAGGTTGATCGGAATGCATCTAACGACTCAACTTTTCTTTCCTCGCTATCAGCAACAACACATAGCGAAGTTTCCCGAGAGCAAGAGTTGGACTGGAAACAAGTTTTTCCTAGACTTCCTGTTTTCCCGCATTTCCCACCCATGCCTTCGTACTCAGCCCTCCCCCACCCTCCTCCCCTCCTAAAAAAATAATTGTTATAAGAAAAATAAGAACAAAAACAGCAATGAAATACAGAAGGGAGATCACTTTTTTTATTTAAATGATACATTATAAGGGATGCATGAGGTTGGTTTTAACATTCTCGGTTTGCAAAATGCGAATTATTTTGAACATTGTCTTTTTCCGAAAAGTCTAAAAATTATGCTAGTTGTGAGCGATTATGCTAGCCCGAGTGTCAGGCCCTTTTATCTTTCCCTATGAAGTATATACCGGGAAGCGAAGTAGTTTTATTTTTCCTCTCCGACTTTTGAAAAATAAAATCGCCTTATACTCGGGCTACGATTATGCCAGAAAGTATGCTAGCATAATCGGCTTGTCCCTATTTTTACTAATAGTTGAACGCGCAGAGAATTGGCTCGCCCCATTTTTTCGCTTGGTCGAATTGAATTGACTGGCTCCGTTGTTCCCAGAGCTCTTCGGTCACACACGACAGCGGAGGAAATCTGGAAATGATACGGTTGATTAATAGCGATACCCTTTTAAACGGCCAGAACTCGTAAAAATAGTAGAAATACGTTTATTCTTTCGAAAATTCAATGTTTTGTAAAATCAAGTAAGGATAAGATGATTTGAGAGATCAGTTCAATCAATCATTACTGGGTTTCCTGTGTTTGATTGAAGGCCAGGCCAACAAATCACTATAGAAGAGAGAATATGCGGCAATTTCAAATTCTCCAGAATTCCGTCTTGTTTTCTCTAATTTTAGTCAGTGGATCCATCAGATCGAAAAGATGGACGTCAAATAATATAATTTATCAATACACTTTTCAAGACCTTTTCCCCTTTTGTCCAAAAGGTGTCAATTTTACCGAGTGGGACTTCGCTGAATCAAACCTTCTTGCAGAAACATTTCCAATCGATCCAGAAACGAGAAACTATGTACGACAAGTTCGCAGGTATGTGTTTTCCTACGTAAAGCCAACTCCATTAAGGGCGCGGCCTTCTCTGGTAGCTGTGTCTTCGGAGGTTTTGGCGGACATTTTGGATATCAACCCTGAAAGTGTTACAATGGAGTCACGTGATAGGTTTGTCCGACTTGTGTCCGGGACAGAAGTGGCGTCACAGAGTGTGCCATTGGCGCATCGTTATGGTGGACATCAGGTTTGTGTTTATGTTGCTTATGGGGTTATTTATTTGATTCCTTCCCCTTTCTATCAGCCAAAAATACAGTAAATATATAAGTCATTACCTAAAATACTGGAGAAAATGCCTTTCAAGGACTCCCCCCCCCACCTGATAAAAACCCTGGCTACGCTGCTGTAATAGAAGCGTTTCCCTGCTGTTTCTCGGTTGTGTTTGTATTCACAGTTTTGGCCTTGTGCATTGTTATGATCATTTTGTGCCAAGGACTTTTCTTTGCACAATTTCAAATGAATAACAGGAAATCTAAAAATGTGAATCGGCAAGTACCATGTTAAAAACAAAGAGAAAGAAAAGCTCTTCTAGCCAATCGCACATCTTACAAGGAGTTAGACTTGCCTCAAGTCGCCCTCTTTGATTTTCCCTAATAGGAGGGTGTGATCTAATGGGTATTTTCCTCAATAATCTGTAAAAAAAAACCCAGGTATGCGGAGTTGAGGACTTGTTTCATTTGCATGATTTCGATTTTAGTTGCATATTTTTGCAATAAAAAAAATTTATACAATATATAATCATGCTTGTTTAAAATGATGCTATTCTTAAGCACGCATAAAAATAACGAAACCATCGTTATTTGAAACCTTCGTTATTTCTATTTCTTTTTTTGTTCAGTCAACAGGAAAGATTAAACATTCTTTGTACTATTGATGTTAATCTGAATTTTATAGCATGTTGAAAAGAATTCATGCTGAAAGAGAAAGAAAGAGCCATAAGAAATAAGATTTTACTTTGGGGTTGATCTTTCCTGCACTGAGATTGGATGTTTATGAGACACACCACCAACCTAAATTTAGATTGGTAAAATAGGCAGGAAGCGAGCTAGGAATGTCTGTTGTACAGCAAAAGGCAACTTCTGAAAAGCCTACTTACATTCTAAAAAGGAGCTAGCAGAAGAAGGAAGCTAAGTTTAATGAATCTTTAATATTTTGCACTTCAATTATTGCCTTTTAACAACTGTATATGGTTACTCCTGGGGCTAGCAGGCTATGACAATGTCATGTTTGTTTGCAGTTTGGTGATTGGTCAGGACAGCTTGGTGATGGAAGGGCTGTTATGTTGGGAGAATATGTCAACAGGTATTTAATTTATAGAGTAAAGGAAACATTGACATTGTTTACTTTAATGCATTGACAGTTTTACATAATCATGATTTACTGTGAGGGAGGGTGGTGGAGGGAAGGCATACATAGATATCACATGCACACCAACTTAGTTGAAAGTAGCCTTCTTATCCCAGGCAAGAGGCCAAGGGTTCAAACTCACGTCAGAACAACTTGACATACTTTTTGAGGTGCAAAAACCTGGCTCTCTACATTGGTGACCTGGAATCCCTCGTCTTCTTGGATAAGGACGTTAAGCTGGAAATCATGTGTCCATGTTACCTTCCGATCGAGTTCTGAACCGTAAAGAAACGAGGAGCATTGAAAATAAACCACTTCAAACCAAGCCACACATGTTTTTTTCCCTCTCAATTCCTGTTACATTATGGGTATTACTATATTTGTTTTATGGGGGTACGTCAAAGTGCTTTTGCACAGGTAACATCCTTAATTACCTTTCAGAAACAAAATACATTTTGTCACAATTATTTTGCCTTTTTTTAGTAAAGGCGAACGCTGGGAGCTACAGCTGAAGGGGTCAGGGAAAACCCCCTATTCAAGGTAAATATTGAAGGAAAACCCCTTATTAAAGGTCTTAGGTAGAGCCTCCCAACTTCTATCAACCAGACACTCTTCCTTGTAATTGCATACAGGGGAGGGGGGGCACAATACAGAAACATTATTTACAGTTGTTTGACAAAAGGTTGTCGTCAACCCGCTTTGCGACTATGTGACTGAAGCGCCTAGCTGCATATATGAGCCACCGCTACCGCATCTAAGTCTAAAGCTATGCAGTGGCTAATATATGCAGCTAAGAGCTTCAGTGTTTTTTACCTATGCTTACCTGCGGGCTTGTCACATAGTCGCAAAGCCAGTTGATGACATCCTTTTGTCGATGGACTGTATATTGGGGGCACAGCCATGCCCCTACTGGTCATTTGCTTACTGTATAATTTTTTTGAATATTGGAGGGGCACATTCCCCTTGTGCCCCACCCCTTGCTACCGCCCTGACATGTGATTGAGCAGTCTTCTGCATGCTTGGTTTGCTACTGAAAAAAACAAACGTCTTGCTTGCATACACTCTAAGTCTTTATAATCTACAAAAGCATGCATTACATTAGCCAACAATAAATGGAGTTGATAACTGTTGTAAACTTAAAGATAGTAATACTAATCTTGATTTACAGACATGGTGATGGCCGGGCTGTGTTTCGTTCATCTGTCCGAGAGTTCTTAGCAAGTGAAGCAATGCATTATCTGGGAGTTCCAACTAGCCGAGTTGCAAGGTAAAGAATTGGTGAATCAGCAAATAATTCTAAAAAAAATGGTTGGAATATCCATGTTGTGTATAATGTATCTTGTTGTAAGAAGCACTCTGTACATTTTAGAGCTGGTGCAGTGTTTGCCTCTTAGAGTTTGTGAATCATTAATTGTTATTGTTGTCAATTATTTATGTAATTCTTATTGTCTATTGGCTAGGCATTTGTAGCTTATACACTGTTCCTTTTGCATAGCCTACTGACTGATCATCAATTTTTATCTCTCTCAGTCTTGTTGTAAGTGACGAGCAAGTATGGAGAGACCAATTCTATGATGGTCACCCAATAAGAGAGAAAGGTAGAATTACAATCATCAAACCAGATCATTAACACAGTTTACTGTAACTAGATGTATTTCATTAAAAAAAATTAAAGTTCCATCACCATTCCAATCAAATATCCACCTGATGTTATGATAATTACACTTTAGTTACATCAATGAATGTGCAATTATTGCCTTTTAACTACAGATCTATCAAATCTTGAAATTATTTTTTTACTGTACTGTACTACAGATTTATCGATGTTGTGATCATTGCATTTTTACGTCTATTTATGTTGCAACTTTTCCATTTTTACATTCTATCACATGTTTTGCCAGTACCATTTATGATTATTAACACCCTCGTCATTGTCTTGTCCTTTTCAGCTGCTGTTGTTTTACGTCTTGCAAAGTCTTGGTTTAGAATCGGTTCCTTAGAGATTCTAACAAGCAATGGAGAAACAGATCTCTTGAGGTACTGATGTGTACAATGACTAATAAGTAATATGTAATGTTTTTTATCTCTTTTTTGTGTGATATTTCTTTGTCATTTAAAAGTTACAGTGCCATGGTATATAATTTTTGAAGTGAAATTTTAATGAAAATACAATAAATGGTCTCAATGTTTCAGTTGCAATTCATTTATTTGAAATGATAGTGTACACCACAATTTCCCATTTCCAATGGTATTGCTTTTAAGAGCTTTGACTAAAGCATGTACACTGATGTACAGTAATTATTGCACATTGCTGACATTGATAGTTAGGCTAAAACAACAGCATTTATTTTTAGATTTTATCATGTTTATAGGAAAGTGGTTGATTTTGTCATTGAGCAGCATTTCAACAAGATAAAAGACTCCAAAGAGAAATACCTGGTGAGTTTTTTTTGCAAATAGAATGTTTTATGTTTTTCAAAAGTAACAATAACAAAGGAGTGGTTGACCAACATTCTTCAAGTCAAGCCCTCTAATAAAACATGTTGTTTCTAGGAATTTTTCTCCCAAGTTGTTACCAAGACAGCACATATGATTGCCATATGGCAGGCCCTCGGATTTGCTCATGGTAGGGTGTGGTGTATTATTGACAGACTTAACACCAACACATGTTTTGAATTAATGTACCATCTTCTGTTGTTTTTAGGAGTGTGTAACACTGATAATTTCAGTCTACTCTCTATGACCATTGACTATGGACCTTTCGGCTTTATGGATACATATAACTCAGGTAGCTCTTATATGTGCTTGTTACAATTTACCTCTGTTTTATCGAGTTGATATAGTGTGGGTCCGATTGGAAATATTTTTGTAAAATACTACTACACCCTATTCTCATTCAATCAAATATAATTGATTAATAGTGATGCTGTATTAACCTAGTCACGATCTCTAACAAATTAAGTCAATATTGTTTTACTCATATTTTTGGTGTGTAGATTTTGTACCCAACACTTCAGATGATGAGGGCCGATACAGCTTCAGCAACCAGCCCAGTGCTGGACAATACAATCTGGCCAAACTTCTTGATGCATTGTCACCTCTCATCGACCTTGCAAGGTACTTGGCGTTGAAGAGGGTTATTATAGCTGGGGTGTTATAGCGTAGTGTAAAAGGTGTTAAAGGTGTTAAAGGTAGTGTTTGATTGACAGGAATTTCACCAGTCAACCAGCGTGTCAATGAAATGCTTCAGAGTGCATATGAACATGATGATGTAATCCCCTTTTGTTATAAAATGTGTATCAATTGAAAACTGTGATTCTCACCCTCTAATAATTAGCTAACTTTGCCTTTATGGCAATGGTAGCATGACAGAAATTACATTTCATTTTGGTTTAGTAGGCTCTAATCTTTAAATAATTTTATTAGCCTTTATTTCAGGTTTTGAGTAAAACTTTTTTTCAGTTAATAAAAGCTAGGGTCATGATTTTTGTTATTTTTAAAGATATTTCCCTATTTTCTGTCTTTTGCCAGTGGTAAGAAAATCCTTCAGGGGTATGCTGCAGAATTCAACAATTGGTGAGTGTTTGTAGAATTGAAATTTTTAATATTTTTCATATTATCTTTAAAAAAGTGATTCCAGGTATGATCTGTAATTCTTTGTGCAATGTCCGCCCGCTGTGTGATTTGCTAACTACAAGTAACTAATTAATATAGTCCAAAGTTAATCAAAAGTGATATGGACATAAGAAAAGGTGACTTTAGAGTGATGAAGACCAGAAAACACTCATGTGCTCTGTTTTCATTGTGTCTAGCTTTATGGATCTGCACAGACAGAAGTTGGGTCTTGTTGGTAGAAGAGATGAGGATGACATGTTAATCAAATCATTTCTCCAGGTGAAGTCAAGCACCACAACTGCCACTATAATTGCACTCACCAACATCATTATTCAACATTATTATCAGCATCATCATCATCATTTATTATTTAATCATCACCATTATCATTATAATCCTTATCATTATCATTATTATTATCGTAATTTATTATTATTTCATCATAATCAGCAAAATTATTAGTTTTGTCAGCAGCAGAAAGAGTATTAAAGAATCATCATTATCACCATCATAACCATCATCAACATTTTTATTAGGCCATCCTTATTATCATCATCATCATCATTATCGTCATCAAAATCATCATCGTTATCAAAATCATCACCATCAAAATCATCATATTATCAAAATTATCATTGTCATCATCGTCATTGCAATCAATTCATTGCTCTAACAGTATGTTTTCTGTCTTTTCCAAGATGATGGAGTCATCACAAACAGACTTCACCATGACCTTCCGACAGCTTGGTAACCTCATCCTTGGACATATCGAGCAAGGTGTAATCCCTCCTGGTGCCTGGGCACTAGACAAGCTCAAGCAGCAAAAAAACTGGCGTGACTGGCTGGGGCGTTACCAAGAGAGACTGGGCAGGTCTGTACTCTTTATACTGTATATAAGGGATGCTTTAAAGGGATGCTTGACAAATTTATGCATGACATTGTTCACTAATACGCTCCAGTAGCCTAAATTGTTTTAGACAATGCCAAACATAAATTTGTCAGTGTGTTGGACTTCCCTACTAATAGTGCCATTAAAATGCTTTATACAGCCTGCTTGACGCCATATTGAAAACTACCCAGAAGACCCTGGAGACGAGGTTGTGTTTTTATTGGCTAACTTCATTTTTAAGTATTGTCAAGATGGCCACGATAACGCACGTAGCATTGCAAGGTTGTGTTATTATTGGCTAACTAGTCATAATAATGGCCACGATAACGCGCGTAGCATTGCAAGGTTGGATTTTTTATCTGGTAAAAGCGAGTGATTTTCCTTTCTACTAGGTATCGACCATTTGTTTTTTTTTCCGTTAGGAACGGTGACCATGATACGGACGAAAAGCGGAGAATCAGAATGCACGGTAAGGCGACTAAAAATCTTTTTAGATGGCATGGTTATGTATAGTGTGAACTATCATTTAAACATCAAGTGAAAGAAATTTGAGACGACTTGATTCTAAACTGCAGCCATAGGCTCCATAATTCTGACATTTACAATCAATGAGGTGTTACCCTACTACTGTATAAAGAAAACGCGCAGTACTGTTACTATTTGGCCAATCAGATCACAGGGACCGCGTTCATGACATCAGTTCCATCCCCCTCCCTCACTCATTCGTAGTGGATCCGCCCGCGACCACTAAAAGCGTAAGCGCAACACATGTGAGAATCTGTCAAAAACAAGCGCAAGTACAAAAAATCAAGCATTTGCGTTCTATTGCGATTACTCTTGCGCTAGCGTTCCAGTGAGAATCGTGAAATTACGAGCTCTCCGCCTACGCTTACGTCCAAGTGAGAACCAACCTAAACGTAGCAAGCGTTTCTCTGAGTTTTAGTTATTTTTCCGCTAAAAACCGAAGCGCGCGCGAGCCCAAAATGTCATTTGATTTTTTAGTGCAAGTCGCTGCTATCTTTAAGGTACGGTAATACGAGCAGCAAAACCGTACAACTTTTGTGGCAGCATTTGCAAAAAAAGTTCGAAGGCAATGTTGCGCGTTTTGCTACCGGCGAACCAACTTTTGTCGCAGCAAAAGATAGACTGTTTCTTGCTGTTGATCCACCATCTTTTTTCTCCGTGACACTGATGTGCGCAACTGCTATTGAAACCTGCCTGACGTCTTTTTGCTGCGAGACAAGTTGGGTTGTTGTAGAAATACGGGCAGCATCTCCAATATTTGTTGCAAGAAGTAGAACAAAGAGCGACAGTCGGTTCGCCTATAGTAAAACGCGCAACGGCACTTACGAACTTTTTTTTGCAGCAATGCTGCGACAAAAGGTGTAGAATTTTGCTGCTCGTATTAACGTACCTTAATTCCTCCGCTATCAAAATCTGCTCGCAATGCCTGATGGCCAATCCCTTGGTTGCTAGCGTGAGCTGTCGATATATGTCGATTCCTTCCAGCGGTCAATCCTCGATACGTACTACGTAACTGGATGGCACAGACTGCCATTGACAAAGCGAATCGAGGCGACTACACCGAGGTACGTCACTATTTCACACGCCCATTTTTGTACTCACCCCCTTCCCCCCCCTCCCCCCCCCCCCCCCCCCCCCCATGGGAGGATGGAGGATCTCTTTAAAAGTAGACCGGGATGATCGCCCTATCTTTTTGGGTGTAATTCTACTAACTCCTATCTCTTGTGGGGTTTTCCGTAAAGGTTCTTTCGATTTTGTTATCCCTTTGTGGATCTCACGGATCTGAGTGCCTATTTTCCGTGATTGTTTTTTTGTTGTTTTTTCTAGATTCGACACTTGATGGATGTTTTACAGCGGCCTTTTAACTATCAGGTACGTCCTTTTAAAGACTCCTAGTCCGCCACGCCTTTCTTGTTGTTTTTAATACAATATCGGAAAACACCTTTCGTGATAACCATCCATAGACAAAGTTTTAGGTTCCATCTACCAAATATAAAATAGAAAAATAAATTAGAAAATAATCGCAATTCATTTGCCAAACCAGCCGATGAAAATGGATGCTTTCTCGCATTTGCTGTTTTTCTAGGATAAAGGATTCATTTTCTTGGCTGTGCTCAGGAGAAACAGACAAGTTCTTGGCTTTTTTTTACTGAATTTATCTGACAATATACAAGAAAAAAACCATAGTGAAAACATCAAACAAAAAATGGAAAAGGGGCATAAAAATATATTGAAGTCGGATTGACTTCCTCGGTTATTTTTGACAGAATGATAAAGATATGTGAAAACAGTCATTGGAGTAGTAAGCTCACGTGATAAACCCGTGCCTCTCTTTTTCAGGAGTCGGCAGAGAGAGCAGGATATGCCGCACCCCCACCCCCTTGGTCTACAAAATTGCGCGTCAGCTGCTCCTCGTAGCTGGCGCGATGTTTCCATGACAACAGGACAGTTTTATCAAGACTAAAAACGGACGGAATACGACCTGAAACTCTATTTGAAATTGATAAGAATATTATTGTAAAAATAGCAGAAAATGCTTTGCTTTGTATGACATTATTTTGTTGCATTTCTATTTATTTTAGGTTTTGTGTTTATACTTTTCATGGTATCAAAACGGCTTTTTGTTTATTTTTTTGTCGTAGACCGTGTCGGTCTGGGTTGTGGAGCAACCTGCTCCATCCAACAATGGCAATAATAAATACGAGATTCTCGCAAATCACAAACCCTCTCTTTCTGAACCACCGATAGCTCTAGACAATACCTATTTTCCCTTGGATTGTGAATAATGCATAAGGTTGTTTCGGAACTTAAAGTGACTTTGATAACATGCTGATACAAAGAATTGAGACTGAGTGAAATTATGGTGGGCCATTCCTTTTGGAGAAATATATAAAAAGGTAGGCAATAATTAGGTTTTTTTAAAGCAGTTTGGTCCTCAATTATTATATAAATTGGTGAATTTCTTTAATCGAAGGAAAAATAGGAAAGGTTTTAAAACTTTGGAATGAATTTTATTCAAGGATTTCTTTTTGTTTTTAATAGCTTCGAGGTTTTCTATCATGTTTGCTTGTAGTCTTAATATAACTTTCTTTATTACCTCTTTTCGACGTAAACGCTTCTTATTATATTTTTCTGTCACTTATTTCGAATAATTTAAAAAAAATATTATTTTAATTTTTATCCAATTTTTATCTTAAAGCAGACAGCTCTTCTTTCACAGAACACTTTTATTTTATCCCATAGTCAATTCAGTGTTCAAAGTGTTATCTTCTACCGATAGCGGGTAACCTAGGATAATAGGAGTCTTCTTTGAAGAATACTCGATATTTCTCAATGTGTTTTTATGTGCGCGACACAAGTTTACTTGGTGTCTGCGTGGACAGCTACGATTAATCGGTGACCTTAATTTCGGAGCTTTTCCGCTTAAAAAAATCTGCAAATAGTGTTATTAGTTAACTTGTTGGCTTTATATATAAATAAAGCAACAAGATGTTTTTATTCGTTTTTCAGCAATCATGGTCAAGTCGAAGTCTCTCGCAATTTTATTTTATCATATTTGTGCGCATGGCTGGCTGAGTTATGCCGCTGTACCACCCACGGCCTATATTGGTAGGTACGGTGTTATTCAGGTAAAAGGGATGGGATTAAATCGAGTGGGAGCGAAGATTTAATAACCAGTCCTTTGCCACCCCAAAAAGATCATCGAAAGAATCGTACCTTGAGTCTCATTAAAATTGAAAATTTTGTAATGACTTCTGGACGATTTTGGTGCTCCCAGCGAAGGTCTGAAAATGTCTCTTATAACAAAACACATGTTTCTTTTCAGCGTTTTTCTCGGAAGAGAAGGACCAGCAATCACGTGCTGCCGTACAATCCGCTATCAATCAAGTGAACTCGGACACAGGCCTTCTCGCCTCAACAACGCTCAGACTTGTAGAAGGAACCGAGAACACGACATCTCTAGCCTATGGTGAGTTGTCATCACAGCTTACATCAACAACAATGATATGTACCTGCTAACAAACATCATCATCACAACAAATCGTCACAATTATCACTATCATTACATTGACATCGTCGTCATCTTCAACACCCCATCTACATCATCTTCGCTACATCACCACTACTACCTCCATTTTCATCCCTACTACTTCAGTTTTTTGGAGGGGGAGGGGGCGCCTTATCAAAAATAACAGTAAGAAACACTACTTGGCTGAAATTTTGAGCATTGAACGTAATTTTTGATGGTAGGAGATTATACGATCTTTCAAAATTATTTTACTTGCGGGGAGGGGGGGTGGGGGGGGAATTACAATGCCTCTCAAAATAGTTGGGCCAAGGGCGGTAGACTCACATTGTCTCTGCCCCTGCTACGCCGTAACTTGCCAAAGGCGTCAACCCAGTCATGACTGTTTTTTGCCTTGCAGCTGCTAACCTCACCTCGCATGGGGCCCTGGCCATACTGACCGACTCACAGCCCTCTCCTTCTCTTGACTTGCTGAGTGCAATGCTTGCTGTTCCCATGGTAACCACCCAGCCAATCGCAGCAAACTCTACTCTCAGCAAGCGAGGCATCTCATTGGCTCCAAGTCGTGATGACGTTTTGAAGGCGATCGCTGATATTGTCAAGCACTACAAGTGGTCAAGTCTGCTTGTGCTCAGCGATGGTAGGTCATGGTGGGCTATGCTCGGTTTACCATAAGCGAAAGGAAATGTTGGCGAGTTGCTTCACACCATCCCGAACTATTTAGCGAGAGATCGGTGCTGTTTGCACGCGGCTTTACGTCCTCTTTTTAGCTTTCCATTTCTTTCTGTCTTCGCTGTTTAAAGAGCCCTTGTCACTTGTTATTGTTTTCATCCTATATTTTAGAAGACGAAATATTAAGATGTAAAACCAGTTTTATATGTCATTTATCAATTTCAATCTTAAATATCGCAATCGCTCTCCCAAATCAGCCGATGGAAATGGATGCTTTTTCTCACTTGGTATTTTGCTGGGATGACAAAATGGCGGCTGACGACAGAGACGCATTAAGTTCCCTATTTCTCTTCCCAGTGCGCTGGTCCGAGCAAGCCCGCCGACTGCACTCCCTCCTCCCCTCTGATATCGAGAAAGCAGATGTGAACATTGTGCTGGACTATCCCGGGAAACTGTACGAGGAAACCAAGTCCGTACTCAATAAACTAAACAACAAGCTGGTGGAGGCGATCATCTTGCTTTGTGACGCGAAATATGTCTCTGTCGTCATGGACGGGGTAAGTGCTGGTCTACCTTGAAGCGGAAATCAATGGCTGTCGTTTTTCTAAATGGTTTTAAAGAGCCTGGGGCGAGCGCGTGGGAGACCTGTGATATTCTAAAACGCTAGGGACTATGCTCCATTTCTAAGATTGCTGCCAGCAAAATCGTAGTAAACACGAATTCCTGCAAGTTTACGTGGGAATTATCGACTTACAAAGCTCTAGACCAAAAAAAGCGAAAAAAAGATCGAAGCGGACTCCCAAATATGGTACATAGTTCTTAATAAGGAAATGGCCGAGCGAGCTAAAAAAAAGAACGACAGTTTTTAAAACTTAACAATCTCTGATGATTTTTAACTGAAAACGCGAAAAATATTTCTAAATTGTAAAAGTATTGCGTTATTTTTTTCAGTTTCTTCGAGGATGTTAAATAGCGCGGATTTTGTCTCTTGTCAGTTTAGGTTTCTGTCGGCCCGACGGGAAATCACAGGTAGCCGAGGCTCATTCCTTTTGACGATTTACTAGAGAATATATGGTGACTTTTGGGCGTATGATTTTTGTCTTTAAGATTTAAAAATCTTAATAAATACTTCTTTAAATACTGACAGTGTTTGTTTGGTGTCCTTAATGTTCTTCCGACTGGGTTCCAGCTATTTTCGTTGGGTTTAACTAGCCTTTCACCAGCCATACATGGCTGGTGGGGAAATATCTACCTGTGGGGAAATATCTATTATTAAGGAAAATAAACACAGAAATGTCGCGCAATATATTCTGATTCTGATTTCTGATTCAATCCCCTGATGAGTGGGCAACCACGAAACAGACCTGTAGGAAAACCTATGTAGTTTGTATTTTTCTCAAACCAACACTATACACCGCTCTACTTTCGAGTATTGAGCACTTTCTATGAAAGCCTTCAACCATCATTTTCTATATATATATATATATATATATATATATATATATATATATATATATATATATATATATATATATCTGTCCCTGACTGATAACGCATTTTCTTTTACAGGTTCATTCTCCGTCATCTAGAGTGGTAGAGCGGTCACATAATTGGATATTAGCGGACATGGTAAGGTCAACACACAAGATTTTGGCACGGGAATACTCGTCATAAAATGAAATGACCCTAAAAGTTGCCTAAAGAGAGTTGTCCCCTCTTATTTTTCTCAACGCTTTCATGTCACGAGAAATCTGCGTAACGGTCAGTTTATCAAGGTAACAGAGACGTGGAGGAGGGGTAGGTGGGGAGGGGGAGGTGGGGGAGGGGTAGGTGGGGAGATGTTGGGCGTCACGGATCTGCACAGCGGACGGTTTATCAAGGTCAACACAAAAAATTTTTGCACGGGAATGACACCAAAAATTACCTGAAAAGAGTTGTCACATCTTAATTTTAATTTAACGCTTTTCAATCGTTGAACGCGTGTTTTAGAAAGCTTTTGGAAATCCTTCATCCTAATAAAAGAAAAAAATCCGAAAGATGCCATATGTCCCCCCTCCCCCCACCCTGGGTCGGCAACAGCATTGATAGTCTTATTTACAGCGCTAGACTGGTTATGATCCGTAGTGATTGAAGATGGCGGAGAATTAATTGATTATTTAATAAGTAGACAGACCGACACCTTCATTTCGTTACAGCTTCCCTCTTTCAACATGATCGTCGAGAAAAGCCAGATCGTTGTCGGTCTCACGCCATCTATATCTGCCAATCAGCACACAACACGTCTGACGTCAGACTTATCAACCAATGAGACCACGACTAAGGTAATTGCAAGAATCGTGGGAGGGTGGGGGTACCACGTTGTCAGCCAACCAGCACTCGGCAAGACTTATCAGCAAGGAAAACAATAAAAGTGCAATCTTTACCCCAGTAAACCAAAAGGATAAAAGACCTCGCTCCGAGCTAGACTTGACTCAAGTTGCTCTCGGTGCCTACAATGCAAGTAGTGTCCTCAGGCGAAGGCCTCGTTATCTCTACAGCTCTGAGAAACCTATGCGTTTCAAAACGGTGTTCAGTGTCGTAATGGTAGTGTTGGCCACAGGAAATAAGAAAATATATAGAGACAGGGGTGCATGATTTTGCATACAGGCCCGTAGCCAGGGGGGGGGGGGGTTCGGACGAACCACCCACCACCCGGCATGAAGGTCCGCTCAGAGCAAAATTATAACGTTTGGCTGGATATACCGTGCACATCAATATGTCCTTAAAATTACTATAAATATCTTTTTTATAATAATTATCTTTATTATTATCGCTATATGTTGAAAAAGCACCCTATTAATAAAATTTCAAACAGAAGATTGAATTTATTTGAAGTATTGATTGCCTAATGTTGAAAGGTGAGGAGAGGGGTATACCGGAAATTTGGTCCACTGAAATGAAAAAACGAACAACCCCGCTCAAAATCCTCAAAATCACGAAATTATTACCTTTACCTACGGTACTTTAGTGAAACTGACTTTTTCCCTCGAAATTTTCCTGTTCTTAGAATTCCTCGTACTTCTTGTACGACTCCGTGCTGACGTTTGCGCATGCCTTGGATGACGTCATCAAGAGCGGGCGATGGGTCTCGTATAGCCCTGTACACAACGTGGAGAAATCCAAGAATGCCATAACCGTACTGGACACCATGAAAAAGGTCAGCGGTCTTTTTAAGGAAATTTGCTGCAAACTTCCTCTGTCTTTGCCAGCCGCCATTTTGCAAAATACCAAGTGTCTAAAAGCCATAAGGCTTGTATTAAACTAATTTCAGGCGTTAAGCAGGATAGTGTGCTCTACTCTCTAATATCCAAAAGGGTAGTGCCGATCAATACGCCATATGCTCTAAGATCAGGGAGTTGTAGTCGCCACGTTGAAGCGGGTCGCACAGACTGCTTTCCTAAATTTGCTTCCGTTAAATACGCTAAATATGTGTTGTGAATTATATTGTAGTAATCGCTGACTCTACCGGCAATTCAGTCTATTCATGTACTGCAGTCGGTTGAATTAAACAAACATTATTATTATTATATATCCATTTCCATCGGTTGATTTGGGGAAGCTTTTGTGAATTTCCGTTTAGAGTTAGCAAAAGAAGTATAAAACTTTGTTTCTAGATATTTATTTCCAGATTTTTAACGTAAAAACAGATGATTTTTAAAATAATTGCTTAAATTCCTTTCTAGATAAAGGTGGTGGGAACTACAGGTCAAATTCATTTTTCTTCCGAGGGAGAGAGGGGTGGAGAGATGCTGGACGTCATGAATCTGCGTAGCAGTCGTTTTATCAAGGTAAGAAAGAGATGGGGGGAAGGGTTTGGGAGAATCTGGTCGTCATGAATCTGTGTAGCGGTCGGTTTATCAAGGTAAGAGAAAAATGGGGAGGAGCGAGGTGGAAAGATTCTTAACGTCATGAGTCTGCACAGCGGTCTGTTTATCAAGGTAAGAGAGAGGTGGGGGGATTAATCTGGTCTTCATGAATTTGCACAGCAGTTCAGGTTTATTAAGGTAAAGGTTACGTTTGCGAAGCCCAAAAAAGATAATACAAGTTTGCTATATCAGATCTGTCAAAATTTGTGATTTTCCATTACCTCAGCAATTTGATTGGTAACTTTTGCAGGTAGGAACTTGGAACTCAACCCGACTGGTCAGCGGCAGCCTCGAGTCTGATACAAACCAAGATCACGTGGTCATTCCACTACAGTACCTGAACCGGAAGTTAAAAGTCGTCTTGGTAGAG
This sequence comes from Nematostella vectensis, assembly GCF_932526225.1. Taxonomy (NCBI): domain Eukaryota; kingdom Metazoa; phylum Cnidaria; class Anthozoa; order Actiniaria; family Edwardsiidae; genus Nematostella; species Nematostella vectensis. Next base: position 4,146,296 of record NC_064044.1, read on the forward strand.
GTAGGTCTGATCCGCCCTAGTCAAAGTGTAACGTTACGACAGACGGACGGACGGACAGACGGACGGACGGACGGAATATTTTCTTTGATTTGTAATCATCTCTGCAGGATCCTCCATTTGTGTTCTCGGAAGTCAAGGATGGAACCCGCCATTACACCGGTTACAGCATCGATCTAATTACCAAGATCGCCGAGCTGTTGTCGTTCAAGTTCTATATAGTGGAGTCACCGGATGGAAAATATGGCGGCAGAAACCCCGACGGCAGCTTTAACGGCATCGTCGGTGAACTTCAGAGACAGGTAGGGCTAAAAGTATGTAGGTAGCGACAAGTTCGGGTAAGGGACGGGCCATTTGGTATTTGACAAGAGACAGGTAGGGCTAAAAGTAAATGGGTAGCGACGACTCCGGGTAAGGGATGGGCTATTTGGTATTTGACGGGGGAAGTGGCTAGTTTTTTTCTCGATTTTTTCCCTGACAGTTTCGCTGCTGGATTTTTTTTCCGAGCGATATGGCGTTGTTTTTTTTTTCTGCCAGTCTTTGTTTGCTAGATTTTTATTTTCAGCTAGATGCTGGGGGGGGGGGGGGGGAGGGGGATCAGCCACTCTCGCCTTCATGATCATGAATGGTCTGTCCCTAAATTGGTGCTGGTACGACTGGTACGAAATGCCATGAAGGGGATAAGACTACGCGATCTTTCCTCTGGGTAAAACAAAGCGCAACCCGGTCCACGGGCAGCTTGTCTTCATTACTCAAAGTTATATTACAGTCAATGTCTTAACCATATTTGAATAGGTAGGGCCGCACTGTAGCTAGCGAAAGTTAGAGAAGAAAAGGGAGGGGAAAAATTGCAGAGGATCCTGAATCCCTGTGCCTAACGGCCAACCATAAAATTGTGTTCCGGTAGATAATACTAAATAATAGATTGGAGTAGCTAATCACTCTCATTGCAGCTGGGAAGCTGAATCACGAGAGAGCAGTTTCAGACGTGGTCGGGTTGAAGGCATGGGAAGGCGCCTTAGGCAGCCGCCATACAACTCATGTCTGATGACGGATCAAAGATCAAAATTGTTTTGTTGAGGGAGGGGAACCGGAGAACCCGGAGAAAAAAAACCTCGGGGCAAAGGCCAATTAAACACGAGGTTTCGCTTGAAAGGGAAAGCTCCCCCCACCCCCACCCTCCGGGGCTCAAGAACTATCAGTTATCAATCAGCCGTCAATGAGTCAACATTCCCTCCTCCCCTACCCAGAGATGTGACATGTCCATGTCCGCTTATCTTACCACTTTACTGATCCACCATACGCTAACACTCCTCACTCCTCTACCCAGAGATGTGACATGTCCGCTTATCTTACCACTTTACTGATCCACCATACACTAACACTCCTCACTCCTCTACCCAGAGATGTGACATGTCCGCTTATCTTACCACTTTACTGATCCACCATACCCTAACACTCCTCACTCCTCTACCCAGCGATGTGACATGTCCGCTTATCTTACCACTTTACTGATCCACCATACGCTAACACTCCTCACTCCTCTACCCAGAGATGTGACATGTCCGCTTATCTTACCACTTTACTGATCCACCATACGCTAACACTCCTCACTCCTCTACCCAGCGATGTGACATGTCCGCTTATCTTACCACTTTACTGATCCACCATACGCTAACACTCCTCACTCCTCTACCCAGCGATGTGACATGTCCGCTTATCTTACCACTTTACTGATCCACCATACGCTAACACTCCTCACTCCTCTACCCAGAGATGTGACATGTCCGCTTATCTTACCACTTTACTGATCCACCATACACTAACACTCCTCACTCCTCTACACAGAGATGTGACATGTCCGCTTATCTTACCACTTTACTGATCCACCATACACTAACACTCCTCACTCCTCTACCCAGAGATGTGACATGTCCGCTTATCTTACCACTTTACTGATCCACCATACGCTAACACTCCTCACTCCTCTACCCAGAGATGTGACATGTCCGCTTATCTTACCACTTTACTGATCCACCATACGCTAACACTCCTCACTCCTCTACCCAGCGATGTGACATGTCCACTTATCTTACCACTTTACTGATCCATCATACGCTAACACTCCTCACTCCTCTACCCAGCGATGTGACATGTCCGCTTATCTTACCACTTTACTGATCCATCATACGCTAACACTCCTCACTCCTCTACCCAGAGATGTGACATGTCCGCTTATCTTACCACTTTACTGATCCACCATACGCTAACACTCCTCACTCCTCTACCCAGAGATGTGACATGTCCGCTTATCTTACCACTTTACTGATCCACCATACACTAACACTCCTCACTCCTCTACACAGAGATGTGACATGTCCGCTTATCTTACCACTTTACTGATCCACCATACGCTAACACTCCTCACTCCTCTACCCAGAGATGTGACATGTCCACTTATCTTACCACTTTACTGATCCATCATACGCTAACACTCCTCACTCCTCTACCCAGAGATGTGACATGTCCTCTTATCTTACCACTTTACTGATCCACCATACGCTAACACTCCTCACTCCTCTACCCAGCGATGTGACATGTCCACTTATCTTACCACTTTACTGATCCATCATACGCTAACACTCCTCACTCCTCTACCCAGAGATGTGACATGTCCGCTTATCTTACCACTTTACTGATCCACCATACGCTAACACTCCTCACTCCTCTACCCAGAGATGTGACATGTCCGCTTACCTTACCACTTTACTGATCCACCATACACTAACACTCCTCACTCCTCTACCCAGAGATGTGACATGTCTGCTTATCTTACCACTTTACTGATCCACCATACACTAACACTCCTCACTCCTCTACCCAGAGATGCGACATGTCCGTGTCCCCCCTGACCATCAATTCGGGCCGACTGGAGTACCTCAGCTTTGCCAAGCCGTTCATGCAGTTCTCCATGGACCTGATAACGAGGCAGCCCGAGCCAAAGGGTGTGGACATCCTCGCTTTCATGATGCCTTACTCTATTCCTGTGTGGCTCATGACGTTTGCCTGCCTCGCATTCATGACCCTCATGTTGACCATCATCAACTACTTCAGTCCTTTTGGACACAGGTAGGACACGTGACAGCCGACGCAGCCTCGCTTTCATGATAACCTGGCGTGCTTCCCATAAAGACACTTATTTTCAGCTGTTAACGAGTGAGCCGTAAAATGGTGGTTCTGTGGAGTTTGAGCGCAAATGCGTTGCCTTTGACAAGCCCGGAGTTTGTTAAATGTCCTTATATTAAATTTCCTTATGTTAAATGTCCTTATATTAGCCTTATTTTGTTTTGGTTTGACCAAAATCGTGCTTCAAGCCCTATAAGGGTGATTAGCTTAAGCTTTATTGAAAATACACCAGCTATCACACCAGGTAATCTCGTGGTGTTGTTAATCCAGGTTGGGTAGCAATGACGGCACAGGCGAAGAGTTCACTTTGTTCAACAGCTTGTGGTTCTCGCTCGCCTCCACGCTACAACAGGGACCGGATGACACGCCAAAATGCCTTTCAGGTACACTTACATAAGTCACATCAAATGTGGGCATGAATTTACGGGATGAAAACGGTACAACCACACGTGTTTTTGTCTTGTGATTTGTTTTAATGGGGTGTTATGACGCCCTTTTTTATCCTACAACCATACCACTCCCCCAAGTAAATCCAACTAACTCTCTCCACCCGCAAGTAAATCCTTCTAACCCTCACCCTCCCCCAAATAAATCCTTCTAACCCTCACTCTCCCCCAAGTATATCCAACCAACTCTCTCCACCCCCAAGTAAATCCTACTAACTCTCCCCCTCCCTCAAATAAATCCTTCTAACCCTCACCCCCCCCCCAAGTAAATCCAACTAACTTTCACTCTCCCCCAAGTAAATCCAACTAACTTTCACTCTCCCCCAAGTAAATCCAACTAACTTTCACTCTCCCCCAAGTAAATCCAACTAACCCACACTCTCCCCCAAGTAAATCCAACTAATTCTCCCCCTCCCCTAAGTAAATCCAACTAATTCTCCCCCTCCCCCAAGTAAATCCTACTAACTCTCCCCCTCCCTCAAATAAATCCTTCTAACCCTCACCCCCCCCCCCCCCAAGTAAATCCAACTAACTCTTACTCTTCCCCAAGTAAATCCAACTAACTCTCACTCTCCCCCAAGTAAATCCTTCTAACCCTCCCCCTCCCCCAAGTAAATCCAACTAACTCTCCCCCTCCCCCAAGTAAATCCAACTAATTCTCCCTCTCCCCCAAGTAAATCCAACTAACTCTCACTCTCCCCCAAGTAAATCCAACTAACCTCACCCTTCCCCCAATCAAATAAAAATCTCTCTTCCCCAGGTCGCGTGATTGTCGGCTGCTTTTGGTTCTGTGTACTTATTTGGGTATCGACCTATACCGCCAACTTAGCCGCATTTTTCCAAGCGAGTTCTGAAGGCCACACAGTCCAAACTTTGAAAGAAGTCTTGGATGGTGATTACAACTTGCATATTCTCTCCGACACTGCTCTCCAAGATATCTTCCGGGTCTCAGAATTCTCTCTTTACTCGTAAGTACTTTACGACCAGCCCGTCGGACGTCTTTGGCCCGGCGCACACGGTGAGTAAAATTTCACGCGTTCACTTTGCTCACTGCCTCGCGAGGCCAAAAAACCCACAGGTGCGCATACGTCGATCGAACGAAATTACGTCTCGCGAGCAACTGAGACGAAATTCACAGCTGCTGGAGGTGTGAGTTTTTGGATGTTTATCATTTTGGCAGGGAGCAAACTGCACGCGTAAAGTTTTCCTCTCCGTGTGCGCCGGGCGTTATGTGTTTATTACACCATATCAGTTCTTACACTGCTCAAAAAGCTCTCCAGGACCTCAGCTTTCTCTTAACCTAGCATATGACCCCGCAGGACGTCTTTGATGTCTAAGTATTCTAAGGAATAATAGTTTGGATAATGATAAAATTTTAGAAACCTTTAGTCAGATTTTCTTTGCTTGAGGAACGACGAATTCGGCGCTTGAGCTACTGCAAATCTAAGGTGTTCGCCTTCGTCACTTTATCGTAAGATTTCTGGTCTCTAATATTACGGGGGGGGGAGGGGGTGTGAAAGAAAGGGTACCTATTCACGATGGTGCTACGGCACTGTTTCAAAAATGCCTTCTAAAAAGAAATATTTCATTTTGCTTCAGGGCCCTTTACAAGCGCATGGTCTCCCGCAAATTGTTCGTGAATTCCTCTAGTCAGGGCTTCGACCTTGTTCGCGCCGACAAAAAGAACCTCTTTATGGACGAAAACCCTTTCTCGGAATACCTGATCATGCAGAAACCATGTGATCTCGCTGCAGGTCTGTAAGCCTCAAAGAAATATACGTTGAAGAATGTTGATCAAGCAATCCTTTGTTAAAGTTTATCATTGAAAATACAATGGTCTATTCACAAGATAACTTCATAATAACAATTTACGAATGACGTCTAATACGTTATTGACGATATTTAATTGAAAATGTATTGGTTAGTCGCTTGAATTAGCCGATGGAAATGGATGCTTTGTGTGACATGAGCGGGAGCGTAAAATGGCGGCGTGATTGGCCTTCTTTAAGGAGATATGTGGTATTAAAAAGCCCAATCACGCCGCTGAAAAATATCAAAACGCGCAGAGCATTAAAGCTACGGATTTTTTTTCTCTAGTGAGAGGAGTATAAGAGGGGCTGACTCTTTTTTTCTATCATTCTTTAGCGAAAGGCTTTATGGGGGCCCAAAGCTACGGAATCGCGTTGCCAAAGGGAAGTCCCTACACCAATAACATCTCAATGGCGATCCTGCAGTTACAGGAGATAGGCTTTCTTGAGGAGCTCAGGCGAAAATGGTGGGATTATCGCAGTCAGTGTCGCACCTCTAGAACTGGTAAGCGTCTACTGTCTCTAACAACGGCTCTAGTATTGTCATTGGGTTGCCTGTGGTGTTCGTTGGGTTACCTGTGGTGTTTCTCTTGGGTTAGCTGTGGTGTTTTCTGCGATTATCAAAGCAATTTTAATACTGGTATTTATATTTTTTTGGGGGAGGGGTCACCTGAGGTTTTTGGTAACGAAGTTATCGGGTAACCTTACCTTGCGTATCCTGTGCCATTTTGCTTGTGGATTCGATAGTTGATCGGTTTGCAATAAGGTTTTCAAACTATTCGAAAAGAGTGCTTGCTACAAATGTTTGCTAATTGAAAGAACATGGTTCCCTATCGAAGAAAACGGGACAGAGAATCAAAACATTATTCTATCAACAGAAAAAACGACTGACCGCTTGGGAATGGAGCACATGGCCGGACTGTACACTGTTCTTGCAGTCGGGTGCGTCATCGGGATGCTATCAACACTTGGCGAGATCTGGTGGAGTAAGAAAGGAGAGAAAGTGAAGGAAAAGATGAAGAGCGTCATGCCTCAGATAGGGTAAGTTATACATAGCATAGGGTGGAGTAAGAAAGAAGAAAAAGTGAAGGAAAAGATGAAGAGCGTCATGCCTCAGATAGGGTAAGTTATACATAGCATAGGGTGGAGTAAGAAAGAAGAGAACGTGAAGATAAAGATAAAGAGCGTCATGCCTGAGATAGGATAAGTTATACATAGCATAGGGTGGAGTAAAAAAGGAGAGAAAGTGAAGATAAAGATGAAGAGCGTCATGCCTGAGATAGGATAAGTTATACATAGCATAGGGTGGAGTAAGAAAGGAGAGAAAGTAAAGAAAAAGATGAAGAGCGTCTTGCCTCAGATAGGGTAAGTTATACATAGCATAGGGTGGAGTAAGAAAGGAGAGAAAGTAAAGAAAAAGATGAAGAGCGTCTTGCCTCAGATAGGGTAGGTTATACATAGCATAGGGTAAAGTAAGAAAGAAGAGGACGTGAAGGAAAAGATTAAGAAAGCCATGCCAGTTGAGAATGACTAGGATAAGATGAAGAAATTCATAAACATCTTTTTGACTGAGGTCTTATTTTATTTCTTGATTTTGGATTACAATTATATGAAAAAAGACGATGTCAAGTTGACCGTTCGTCACCCTTCGGACTTACTGAAAGCGTCTCATTCCGTCGAGAATTTTAAAACATAATTAAAAATTATTTTTTCGAGAATAAATACACCACGTGGATGGTAATTATCATTTGTGAGTGTTCTTACACATAGCCCTATAAGGCGTCTAATTTCCACTGGAAGATTTGGTGACAATAATGTCTTTAACTAATATCCACTATTACTTTTCACAGATGGAAAAAGAAAACCAAGGTGGAAGCATTTGACGGGGACAAGTAGCTAGCTTTGCTAGATATTCATGCATGCTGCACGCGTTCAATGATTTTTTAGAACGATTGTTGTCAACCTGAATGCCTGAAACTCATCATAAACTCATTAAATTAATTTAAGATATGAAAGTGGTTATCCCGTTAGCCGTAAATATGTCAATGTAAAATGTCCATCGAGATAAACCTTAAACCTATTGTATGGACCTAAACAACCTATGAATAACATGTTTTTTAAACATTCATTTTTTTAAATGCCCTTGTTCTTCTGTGTACACCGACATGAACCTGAAAGCCTTTGCTAATCATCTGGAACTAATCTATATTGATGATGTTCTTCTTACAACTATCTTCCTTTCTACTTTTTTCTTAAAACACACTATGAATTATATATCTTATTATATCGGCAACTAGGGCATTTAGCCTGGTTTAAGGATGTATTAACGTTCTTTTAGCTCTCTCTTTAAGCATGCCTAATAATCAACATTATCGTTGAAGCAAACGAAATAAAAAAATGACTTAATAAAAGTTGTACCAGTGTCCTAATGAGTACGTTTTCTCTAAACTTCCTCACAACTTACCGACCCAGCGTCTCCCCGAGTTCGCCACAGGTTCCCCATGCTATGATTATTAGAAGGCGAGTTTTTTTAAGAGCCCCATTTGCGGTCGTTTTTAGCTTTTCCTTGTTGACTTTCGAAAGAAAAAAGTTGTAACGTGATTTCGCAAAACAGGACTACTGTTTCCTGATATATGATGCAAGAGCCTGTGTTTATGGGCCCCTGTGGTTATATTGTGCGTGGGCCTGGTACTTGTAACCGTCAAACCGGGCTTGATCCTCCCAATGGGCCCCTGTGGTTATATTGTGCGTGGGCCTGGTAGTTACCGCCAAACCGGGCTTGATCCTCCCTATGGGCCCCTGTGGTTATATTGTGCGTGGGCCTGGTTGTTACCGCCAAACCGGGCTTGATCCTCCCAATGGGCCCCTGTGGTTATATTGTGCGTGGGCCTGGTAGTTACCGCCAAACCGAGCTTGATCCTCCCAATGGGCCCCTGTGGTTATATTGTGCGTGGGCCTGGTAGTTACCGTCAAACCGAGCTTGATCCTCCCAATGGGCCCCTGTGGTTATATTGTGCGTGGGCCTGGTACTTGTAACCGTCAAACCGGGCTTGATCCTCCCAATGGGCCCCTGTGGTTATATTGTGCGTGGGCCTGGTAGTTACCGCCAAACCGGGCTTGATCCTCCCAATGGGCCACTGTGGTTATATTGTGAGTGGGCCTGGTAGTTACCGTCAAACCGGGCTTGATCCTCCCAATGGGCCCCTGTGGTTATATTGTGCGTGGGCCTGGTAGTTACCGCCAAACCGAGCTTGATCCTCCCAATGGGCCCCTGTGGTTATATTGTGCGTGGGCCTGGTAGTTACCGTCAAACCGAGCTTGATCCTCCCAATGGCCTCCTGTGGTTATATTGTGCGTGGGCCTGGTAGTTACCGCCAAACCGGGCTTGATCCTCCCAATGGGCCCCTGTGGTTATATTGTGCGTGGGCCTGGTAGTTACCGCCAAACCGGGCTTGATCCTCCCAATGGGCCCCTGTGGTTATATTGTGCGTGGGCCTGGTAGTTACCGCCAAACCGGGCTTGATCCTCCCAATGGGCCCCTGTGGTTATATTGTGCGTGGGCCTGGTAGTTACCGCCAAACCGGGCTTGATCCTCCCAATGGGCCACTGTGGTTATATTGTGAGTGGGCCTGGTAGTTACCGTCAAACCGGGCTTGATCCTCCCAATGGGCCCCTGTGGTTATATTGTGCGTGGGCCTGGTAGTTACCGCCAAACCGAGCTTGATCCTCCCAATGGGCCCCTGTGGTTATATTGTGCGTGGGCCTGGTAGTTACCGTCAAACCGAGCTTGATCCTCCCAATGGCCTCCTGTGGTTATATTGTGCGTGGGCCTGGTAGTTACCGCCAAACCGGGCTTGATCCTCCCAATGGGCCCCTGTGGTTATATTGTGCGTGGGCCTGGTAGTTACCGCCAAACCGGGCTTGATCCTCCCAATGGGCCCCTGTGGTTATATTGTGCGTGGGCCTGGTAGTTACCGCCAAACCGGGCTTGATCCTCCCAATGGGCCCCTGTGGTTATATTGTGCGTGGGCCTGGTAGTTACCGCCAAACCGGGCTTGATCCTCCCAATGGGCCCCTGTGGTTATATTGTGCGTGGGCCTGTTAATAGTTGCTAAACTTATTTCTCTTCTGCAAACTTACTCTGGAAATTTTTGGGGATCTTCAAGTATATTTGTTTGAGTGTTCTTGGTGTTGTGGTGTCCCTGCCATTTGTCTTGTTCCATTTCTGTCTTTATCTTACCTCTATTGATGTATTTATTGTGTGTTTGTGCGTAACCGGCGAAGCTTATAAAATAAATAAAATAGCTGCTCCGTTTTACAAGCCTCAACACCTCATGTAAAATGTCCACATAAAATAGTGTTTTCTAAGATAGGAAGCCCCCTTTTCAGGATAAATAGGATTTTCCCTAAATTTAGCAGGGATTACTAATTCCACAAGATTGCGTCAGTGTCCCACAGTGAACATTCTAGCAACAATTTAGATGGTTATGTGTCGTGCCCTAATTGTGTGCTTCTATTGTTTATAGTACTATGAATAAAGTATAATATAAATGGCAAAACTTTGTTATGACATCGCCCTGTTTCTTTGCGGACTCAGCTCAAAATTAAAAAAAAAAACTTGTGGAATTAAAAAAACTTGTATGTTTTAGAAACTTAAAACCTTAATAAGTCAAATGCATGTTTCTTTTCGGTGTATTTTCCTCTTATTTTTTATCAGTACGACGGTTAAAATTTTATGGAATACAACACAACGAATTTGAATTCTAATCCCATTTGTTTACAAAACTTTGGATCCGTCTTGTTACGAACCTACCCGATGCAAATGAGGCTGAAATTCAGACGTTCTTTAAATAGACGGTTCTTCTTTTTCCAGAGCATAAACTTATCTATGTATAATAATATTTTCCAAAATAATACGATATTTCAATATTCAAAATAAAACAGAACAATAATGTAACGCAAGTTGGAACCTGAACCCCCCCACCCCCCACCCCCCGTCCAAATAAGTCTACACCTGCCTCAAATATTTGTTTTTGATTGAATTGTCCAATAACCCCTTTTTGCCTTTGAATACCTTACTTTGTCTTTCTTTCGACGTCATCGCCTACACTGCTTTCCCGTCGAGTGAAGTTTGCCATTGTTGAACTTGTATACCTTGTAAACGTTTCTCGATGTCTACAACAACTTTGCCTATCCCGGAAAGGTGTAGCCTCAAAATAATTTAACCGAAGAATACAAGAGTGTTGGAATTAGAAATTCCTTTGATAACATTTCCAACTGATTTAGCGTTATAGCGGCTTTGTCATATGTTCTGGTAAGTAAGTAAAATTATTTTTTAGCTATTTTTTGTTAAAGTATAGCAAAGTAAAGCATTAAAGAAACACCTGATTATGACATATTTTAGACATTTTCCTTGGGTACTGGTTTTTATCTGTATAAAAAATAAATATCATATTCTGTATGATCTTGTTTTTACCATTGATATTGAACATGATTTTTGTTCAAATGTTTTTCTGCCTTGGTAAAGCCTCTTTTCTATGTAATTCATTGAATATCTTTGTCCCTATACTTTTAATAGATTTTCGTCGTTTTTTTTTCATTTAAAACATTTTGAATAAAATGTATGTTTGTGCTGCGTTTCCAAAATAAAGGCGTAACATGTACCTTACCTTTGCTAAAATAATTTCTTAAAATAAATCAGGATTCTTTGATTGAAATTTACTAAACACTAACTAAAAAATATATATATTGTCTTTCCCGCCCGTTATCTGTCGAGGACATAAATATACATAATTGCCATCTCCAAAGAAGGGAATAACGGCTTCTAGCAATGTCTACATATTAGCTCTTTCTTCCTGGGACATTCATTTAATTACCACCCATCAAATAAAAACAATTACAAGCAAACTAAACTTAATTCCGACAATAAAACACAGCTACACTAAAAAACCATGAAATTGCCATCTGTAGAATGAGAAATAAGATAAATATGGGAAATAGTAATCGGTCAAAAATATTGTCAGTAATTTCCTTTGTTATTTAGATATTTATTATGTATGCCATAGTAACTCTATCTCGAACTTCATATGACCGCTTTGTTTCCTTTAGAAATGGTTTGTGCGTCTTTGATCTTCCTTCTCGTGCTGTGTGGTGATGGCGTGGCAGGAACATTCTCCATCCCAAGTCACATTTATCTGGGTAAGATAATCTCTCTTACACCCAGTAACATCTATCTACGTAAGATAATCTCACCCAATAACATCTATCTATGTAAGATAATCTCCCTTATACGCCTTTACACCGCTTACCCTATTATCTATCTATGTAAGATAATCTCCCTTACACTCAGTAACATCCATCTACGTAAAATAATCTCACCCAGTAACATCCATCTATGTAAGATAATCTCCATCCCCTTATACACCTTCACACCCTTACCCTATTATCTATCTACGTAAGATAATCCCCATACCTTTATACACCTTCACACCGCTTACCCTATTATCTATCTACGTAAGATAATCTCCATACCTTTATACACCTTCACACCGCTTACCCTATTATCTATCTATGTAAGATAATCTCCATCCCTTTATACACCTTCACCCCGCTTACCCTATTATCTATCTACGTAATACAATAACCTTCCTGAGCCATTATGGAACCGAATGTTTCTAGATCTCGCGTCGGGCTTAAAATAGCCTGGGGTCAACTAGGAAATCATTGTTCTCTGGGGTTCGGTGTGGAAACCCCCACAACCCCTACACGAAATAGGTTGCTGTGTTGTATTTCTTGGTGGCCTTTATCGACGCCGTCGCCGAAAGAAAAACCAGTTCATTACTACCCTTCGGTAGCCGCACGCTAAGGCGCAAAAACAAGAGAACACCATATGTGTGTGATTCGTGCTGCGTGCCTGCGAACTGGTACCACTACACATTTTATTAGAAATCAAACGTGTTATATAAATACAATGCAGAAAATATTATTAACTTAAAAATTATAATACCTAACATATTACTTAAATGCAAGTGCAATTACACAATTTAAAAATATCAATAATCTTATAAAAATATAACTTCAAAATCAAACGCCCGATACGAAAACCCGGATATAACCCTATAGGCAAAAAACCCTGGAACGTATTCCTCGATCGGATGCGTTGATTATATAGCCTCGAGGATTAAGGCATTAATCTAACATACCATGAAGTTTGGTTACACAGTGGTACTAGCGTCCAACATGCGAGATGAAATAATTATCATATCTCTATCGTATATATACGATATGTAGGTCTAAAGTAGTTACGTAATCTTACAAAATAAAAAATAGTTGCTATATTTAAACAAAAGATCACGTAATGTGATAACACATACTCAGAACCGTAACGAAAACGCTTTCCAACTGCACGTTGTTACGTTGGAAAGCATTTATTCTTTGGCCTCTATATTCGTGTAGAAGAAAATGCCTAAATATTTTCTTTCTTCTAAATTTGGATTAATAGTGTTCCTAATAGGTACAAACAACAAAGATCAAGGCATTCTGAAAAGCGAGCTAGCCTCTTTAGTAAACGCAAATTTGTTCAAACCTCTATTTTCCCTTTCAGCTCATCTGTTACCATCGGTATCGTCGCAAGAGATCCTCGCCTTCCAATTCGCTATAAGTCACGTGAACGCAGACCCTCAGCTGCTCCCCAACACGACGCTGTCCATTGTGACTACGGACTTCAGTGAAGAAGACCCAATCACTTACGGTAAAGAATTAACCAACCAAAAGAAGGAAAAAATGTACGAGCAGACTCGGGAAATCGAACCTTCGATGACTGGAAGTAATTTCCGAAAATCTTCCCAGCATGCTGTTCGCTTATCAAGTCCCAATCCCCCGCGCAACGTAAGAATGGTGAATCAAGCGACTTCAGCCACCCCACTCATGCAGTCCCGTTTGTTATATCAAACTCAAAAGATTTATCTGAGAACATTTTTATCTGAGAACATTTTTTTATAAGAAAAAAAACGTTCACACTTGATATGACCTCACTTTGCCTTACTTATAAAACAACAACTTTGCAAAAAGGCATGCGATCTGCTTAAATGTTTTTTCTAGTCTTGCATCTGAGACTTTAGATTCGTTGTAGATTTACTGAAGATATACCGAACGAGCTAGATGCATCGTATTTGTATGCAAAGAGGTCAATGATTTCGATCGTAACCGAAAATAAAATTAGACATTGCCCAAAAGCGGAGCTGTTTGATTTTTCAGCCCATCTTTAGATGCAAGTAGAGGAGTCTAATTTAAATAAACATTTTTTTTTATTTTAGCCACGGAAGCCGCTGACCGCAACATCAGCGCCCTCATCGTTAGTGATGACGTCAAAATTTCCCATGAGTCACTAGGCGCTGTACTGGCCACTCCCTTGGTAACCACGCGCCCACTGCATGCGGTTCCAGCCAATCAGATGTCCGTGTTGTTTGGTATTTCCTCTGGGCTAAGTCCTACTGAGATTGGCTCTGCAATTGTTGCCATCATCCAGAAGTACGACTGGAAGTCACTCATTGTTCTCTATGATGGTAAGTTTGTATCATCAGCATTCCCATGAATTTTATTTTTTATGACATTCTCGGAATAGCAAGCATCCAGAGACATTTTTGCAACATTGGGGTCCGTACTCAGGATTTTTCACGTGGAAGTGCGAAATGCGAAAAAGAATATAAAGAATCCTAGGAAACCCAGGGCGTCGAGATCACAGACGCGAAAACGAGGCAGAAAAATGCTTGCAGAGAGGGGGGGGGGGATGGGGTTAGGGGGCGATAGAGAAGATAAACTCCCCTCTCTGCCGCCTCGTTCTCGCGCCTCGTTACGCTCTCCTCGACGCCTGGGTACCCGATGACAAGAGGAAAAAACATATATTTTTCTACAGAAGGTTTAGGGTGTGGTAAAACTATATTTATTGTGCTAGGGATAGTTGTCCCTATTTATTAGATACGTTACAATGGTAGAATGGTAAGCGAAAATCAATCAATCAGTCAATTATCATATTATTATTAGTAAGTATAATTTATTATAATTATTATTGTCACCTCATGATCAAAATGTTGTGGAGTCACGAGGCGCGTAGCAGTAAAATGAGCCTACAACCAATCAGAAAGCGAGATGAAGCGCAAATGTTGTAGAAATAGTACGGAAATTTGCCATTTTTTAACAATTTCTTAAGCTTTTTCGTCGAGATAATTCTTATTATGTGGCGTCAGGGGCTCATAAGTAGGGGCAATCATCTGTATTATATAAATGTCACAGCCTTTCCTAGGATCAGGCTATTTTTAGACGCGCGCGCACGAACTGGCCAATCAGCTACTTTGACGTTGGTCGCGCGCGCGAGTGACGTGAGGCTGCACGCGCAAATCGCAGTTAGGAAGAATATTTCTTTATCCATCATTCATCGGTTTTGTTTGTTTAACAAAAGAATTGCAAGGCAGAATTTAAATTTGTAGGTAAAATTGGATTAATCATTGAAGAAGAGAGCAACAAAAGAAAAAAGTACCGAAGAGAGAACATAGCCTTTTGTCTGGGACTGCGCGTGCAGTTGAGCTCAGCCAAAACGTCAACACAAAGGTTGAATCTGATTGGCTCATCCGCGCGTCTAAAAATAGCCTGATCCTAGGAAACGCCGTGACACCTATATAGTACCAGAACATGGGGAAGTTGATTGCCCCTACTTATGAGCCCCTGATGGCGTTTAATGTGTTGGTTAAATTGAACGATGCTAGTTTCCGATCAGGCACTTTAGTTCAGCGGCGTAGCCAGGAGTTTTAACAGGAGGGGGCCCATAAGGCCCTTTCTCGGCATTTTCTCCTGTATTTTAGGAAATGTCTCATACATTTACTGTATTTTTGGCTGCTAAAGGGGGGGGGGGCAAGCCCCCTAGGCCACCCCCCTGGCCACGCCCCTGCTAGTTGACAACAGAGGATAAGCATTTCGCAAAAGACAAAATAGCTAGCAGGCTAGTTGCATTCAGTGACACAGAATAATAGAAGATGGAGTAACATTTTTCAGTATGTCCCTAATTTATCGACGATCTTCTGAAGGTTTTCTTATTCTGCTGTCACTTGCTGAAGTCCCTCGAACACATAAGAGCCAAGCCCTTCCCTGATGCTGCTTGGGTAGACTTTAGAGATCATAATTTTTTTGTTTACAATATTTGCAAAAAAAATCTGCAGTGAGCTTGCTTTCTTCAACCTTGCCTCTGTAAGAAGACAGACTGTTTTCATGCTTGACTGTTCTGTGCCTTTTTCGGCCGCCTTTACTTTTGAATGTCTTGTTGCAAATACTGCATAGCGAGTGTGGATTCTGTTGTACCTGTTGTAACCAACAAACACGAGCATATACTGTATATTATTGAGATTTCAAGCAGCCATGAACACAGCTATCCAGAATTTATTTTTACTGCAAGGATAACGGCTATTGAAATATAGACTGATTCCAAACAAACTGAAATAAGTTCTCGGCTATCGTATCAGCATACACTATAAACAACAACGAAGACTTGTGAGAATTCTAGTTGCTCTGCGAAAGTTTGGTTCGAAATCTCATTCAAAAAGCTATAAAAAAGCGATTCTACAACCTCAGTTGCTACTTCGTCGAAGTGATCCTTAATGTCCTTCAATTCTTCTAAAGCGTCCAGAATAGCATCGAAATCCCCTCCAATGCACCAAAAACTGGTATTCGACTCTGCCTAATTTAACTCTTTAATAAAACTTCTTCACTCCGCATACAGTAAAAGCACGCTTGTACGATCCTAGTCTGAAAATGGGTTCTTATATTTTGGGGTACTGAGGGAAAGTTTATTAATTATCCCGAAGGGGGGGGGGGGGGGGGGCGTGAGGATACTGAGAGTTGTCTCTTCTACATAATTTGACCAAGTGCCAAATCAGACTTCTTGGTTCAACGAGTCTTGGTTCGTGGGCAGTTATTTGGCATGCACAATCCAGAACGAAAAGCCTTTCTGCTTTTTCTGCGTTATATAAAGCATCAACCTTGTCAGGTCAGACAACCTGGATTTAGTCGCACCTTTGAGAAATTGAGTGCCTTTTTCTGAATTGATGTTTTCATCGAATTCTTTCCCGTCCGTCCCCCCCCCTCGGGATAATAAATGAACTTTCCCCAACAAAGGCAAAATAAGTTCTTATAAGGTTCTTAAAAGGTGACTCAATAAATAGCCACTTTGCTTTAGAGATATCATACTCTTATCTTTATGGAAGAGCAAAAGGTTTAGCAAATTTATATTTTAAAACACCAAATTTGTTTCATTTTTCATGGAGTAACCCATCATCATCAAGAAGCTTTTGAACCTTTTTTGGCTTTAATAGGTTCTTATGTTTGGGTTATAAAATCCAACATTTCTGCCTATAGGTTCTTAGGGGCCGACCATTTGACTTTTAAGGGGGGTGGATTATTTTGAAAATGAAATTCCTGCACGTCCCGAAGGGCCGAAAAAAAAGATATCCTTCACCAATTGGTGGACGAAAATTAATTCCCGCATTGGTGACAAAAAATTCTTGCACGACAAATCCTTTGAAAAAAAATCCTGCGCACCCAAAAACGTCCACCCAACCCCCCTCAAAAGTCAAATGGTTGGCCCCTTTAATTACTAGGTTCTTACACGCGGGTTTTTACTGTATTGTTAGTCACTAGTCGCGTCCGCCATTTTGTTGTTATGACTGATACCTTGTGTACCGTCAGTGTCACGTGACGGGCACGTTCAACATCCAGGAGGAGCCGCTATTGTTCGCCGGCTTTCCACTCTATTAAGTATGGTTAACCTGATCGATGATAATTTATAATGTTAAGAACGTTAATTATTTTTTTCACCAAGTATTATTTTTGATTTGGCAATACTGCCTTCATCAAGATTCAATGATTCTAATCAAAATGATAAAGCGCTATTTCTATTATTATAACCAATGCCCAAAATATCGTTTTCTTAAGTACAATATTTGGCTACCTATATAAGGCGGTCACCTTCCTTCATGAAAAGAACGTTACACCGTGAGAATCCGTGAGCCGTAACCCGCACTGCATTATGGATAAAACATGGCTGCATACGGAGTCACGCAACACTCGCGGGCGTTCTGAAGACCATCCCCTACCCCCCAGGAATCTCCCCTCTAATATTCGAAGCCTTTCCAGGAGTCGTTTTTCACAGAAGGATTCATGTAATCTTTCCCGTAATGATTCGCTAGAAAACCGTGAGGGTCTTTCACCGTAACCAATTTCATACCATTAATCTCAGCAATAGAGGAACCTTTCCACCAGTTTTGCTCTGTCTTGTAAAAGTCAAGGTAGCCCGCTCTTTGCCACGAAGTTTTTAACGGTAGCATGTCTGCAATAGATTTGTTTACCTCGTCGCTAAATAATTCCCCCTTTAGCTGCATTTCGCAAAACCCTCTGTTGTACGGGGACGCGCTGAGCTTAGTAGAAGGATTAAATACAGGAATCATTCGTGGCATACCCGCGAATTCCCCAACTAGATATTTCCTACCGAGATCTTTCTGCAGCGAGGCAAAGAACGCGGGGTTATAGAAATCGGTGTTACGTAAGCCAATGTCAACATCGTTTGTCCAAGGAATAATTGTCTTGCTCCGCACTGCGCCTATAAGAGTACCATAAAGCACTAGGTAACTAATTCCCTTTTTGTTAAACACATCAACCAAATCCCTCAGGATCTCGTCAAGTACGACACTGCAGCATATTGGCATCCCCAGACCAAGGAGCGACGTTGTTTTATTGTAAGGTTCCTCTTTGCAAATGCGGCCATTTGCTACGCAGTCTGTCCATTCGATGCGATCTTCCTGAACAATTCGTAGCACACCGTGATCATTGCCAAACAAGGCAGGGTCGGAAAAACTAAACTCCCCTTCTTGGATACCTCTATCGACTTTATGAAGCTCATCACTTAAAAACAAATTCCCAAATTTGGCCATTTTAAGATCGCCTCCAGATCGTAGAAAAAAGTCTAGTATCCCTAGTTCTCCATACAAATGTCTCCAGTTGTTAATAGTCTTGACCTTTTCCTTTCTTATCACGAAGGCTCCTCTGAGAATGTTGCATTGCTGAAAGACATATGATGAGACACGTGGCGTAGTGGCGTTCAAGACCCTCCTCGTGGTGTCAATATTGCTATGTACTGTGCGAATTCGTCCACAATTTCTAATCTGTACGCTCCAGCTTCTCTTTGTAAATTGGCACCATGTTTTATTGAATAATCCTTGGAATGAATCTGCTGGATTCTCCTCTTTTTGTCTTGGGAAAAACTGTTCGGCTTGACTCCTTAATGATTCAGGCAAACCACTAGCGCCGTCGAGTTCAGAGTGCGACTGGAGTAGTTTCCGTATCTCCAACACGGTTTGAAGGTCGTTATTGCTGAGAAATCCGAGATCAGAGCTTTCCTCTGAGTACGGTAAGACATGTGGCACAACAAGCACAAACTCGGATCCAAGATGTGAACTATTAAAGATGAATCGTCCGGCGTGCGTCTTAATTTTGACTTTAATTCGTAATTGCATCAACAGGGATGTTATTAACACAAATGCTGCAACAACAATAAAACATATTCGGCGTTTTTAAGAAGAAGCCAAAGAACTGACGAACTCAGGGCCATAACCTTCTTAGTCACGCGCGCGAGTCGTTTTAATGTGATTTCTTTCTCGCTGCTGAGTTGATATATGCAAAAGAAGGGTATCATTATTGTTTGCTTTTAATATGTTATGAGAGTGCATGCTATGAAAGATAACACTTATTTTCTTTGTTTTTTTACCCCTATTCGCCTTACTATAATGCCCCATCAATTTTTACACCCCGCAAGATTAAACTATATGCTCGAAGCGCTAACACACAGGCCTTACAGGATAACGCGTGCCTAATGAAAGATGAATAAAAGATTTAAAAGAAATGTTAATGCCCTCGGATTATACAAGTGACAAATCATCATTGAATATTCAAACGCGCCTGACCTCGTTAAAATTCAAGTCTCGAATTGAGGGAAGTGAATAGCGGTGTTATCTTCATGGGAACCATTGGCTTAGTCTCTTTCTTCTTAGTCTGTTTATCTCTAATAGCGGTTCTGTCCAAAGTTGCCGAGGACTTCGTCGTGGAGCAGTTTGTCAAACTAGTTGTTAGCTTAGGTCGACAGGCGTCAATTCGGAACTGTCATTAGAATCATACCTGATCAATCACGCTGATGGTATGATTCACGATGGTCAAAAGTCGCGCCAATGGAAACGACGCGACCATCAAAACTATCTTACTCGACTTTCGCGAGTCATTCGATCTAATCGATCATCAGATCCTCGTTAGAAAATTTTTCACCTATGACTCCCCCCCCCCCCCTGCAATAGTCCCGTGGATTGTCTATCTCCTCTCCTGTTGAGTGAAGCTTTGCCAAGACTGCTTCTCAGAATGAGGCCTCATTCCATACGGCGTGCGGCAAGGGACGAAGCTTGGGCCCTGATTGTTTCTTCGACTATGGGTTTAAGTAGGCCGCAGCATGATCTCCAACCGATCAGGATTAAGGGAGAAAAAATGGAGCGTGTTTCGGAGGAAAAGATCCTAGACCTCATAGTGTCTGATAATGTGAATTGGAAACGCCATATAGCGGAGACACTTAAGAAGAGGTCATCAAACGCTTATGTCATGCGAGAGCCGAAGTGCGCTTAGGACACGCTTAGGACACGCTGGATGGTCTGTTGCTTCTGTACCAGAAGACAGTGAATTAGCTTACAACCAATCAGATGGCGAGATTACGCGCAAGTGTTTACGAAATACGACACTACAAAAAATTGCCATTTTTGAAATTTTTCTTTAGCTTTTTCGTCAGGATAATTCTGCACAATACATTACAATATTTTTTTTGTACCACAAGATAAAATTACAATACCATACTAAATACTTTAATACAAAACGGATACCGGCTGTCTAGAAATAACTAAAGAGCAAATCTAAAAAGCTAATTCTTATCCTATGGCATTTAATATGTTGGTTTAATTGATCACTATTGATATTTTTAATTTTAAAGAATGTCGATCATCCCCTTCTTTGTTATTGTCTGAAAATACAGCTGTTCATTCGCAAGGAAACTTTAAAATATTAATCTACGAATAAAGTCTGATATGTTATTGACGATATTTGATAAAATATCTTGGTTACTTGCTTAAAATGGCCGATGGAAATGGTTGCGTTGTGTGACTCACCATTGAATGGGAGCATAAAATGGCGGCGTGATTGGCTTTCAGTAAGAATGACTATTATTTTTTATCACTAAGTATTTTTTTTAGATGTTCAATCAGGATTCAGTAATTAAAATCATAACGATAAAGCGCTATTTCTACTATTATTACAAAGACCAATGTCCAAAATATCAATTTCTTAACTACTGTATTTGGCTACCCCTACAAGGCATTCACTTGTCACGGTCACGCAAACAATGTTCCACCGTGAGAATCCATCCATTCCGTGGGAATCTCCCCCCTACTATTCGAAGCCTTCCCAGGAAACGTTTTTCACAGAAGGATTCATGTAATCTTTCCCGTAATGATTCGCTAGAAAACCGTGAGGGTCTTTCACCGTAACCAATTTCATACCATTAATCTCAGCAATAGAGGAACCTTTCCACCAGTTTTGCTCTGTCTTGTAAAAGTCAAGGTAGCCCGCTCTTTGCCACGAAGTTTTTAACGGTAGCATGTCTGCAATAGATTTGTTCACCTCGTCGCTAAATAATTCCCCCTTTAGCTGCATTTCGCAAAACCCTCTGTTGTACGGGGACGCGCTGAGCTTAGTAGAAGGATTAAATACAGGAATCATTCGTGGCATACCCGCGAATTCCCCAACTAGATATTTCCTACCGAGATCTTTCTGCAGCGAGGCAAAGAACGCGGGGTTATAGAAATCGGTGTTACGTAAGCCAATGTCAACATCGTTTGTCCAAGGAATAATTGTCTTGCTTCGCACTGCGCCTATAAGAGTACCATAAAGCACTAGGTAACTAATTCCCTTTTTGTGAAACACATCAACCAAATCCCTCAGGATCTCGTCAAGTACGACACTACAGCATATTGGCATCCCCAGACCAAGGAGCGACGTTGTTTTATTGTAAGGTTCCTCTTTGCAAATGCGGCCATTTGCTACGCAGTTTGTCCATTCGATGCGATCTTCCTGAACAATTCGTAGCACACCGTGATCATTGCCAAACAAGGCAGGGTCGGAAAAACTAAACTCCCCTTCTTGGATACCTCTATCGACTTTATGAAGCTCATCACTTAAAAACAAATTCCCAAATTTGGCCATTTTAAGATCGCCTCCAGATCGTAGAAAAAAGTCTAGTATCCCTAGTTCACCATACATAGATCTCCAGTTGTTAATAGTCTTGACCTTTTCCTTTCTTATCACGAAGGCTCCTCTGAGAATGTTGCATTGCTGAAAGACATATGATGAGACACGTGGCGTAGTGGCGTTCAAGACCCTCCTCGTGGTGTCAATATTGCTATGTACTGTGCGAATTCGTCCGCAATTTCTAATCTGAACGCTCCACATTTTCTTTGTAAACTGGCACCATGTTTTATTGAATAATCCTTGGAATGAATCTGCTGGATCCTCCTCTTTTTGTCTTGGGAAAAACTGTTCGGCTTGACTCCTTAATGATTCAGGCAAACCACTAGCGCCGTCGAGTTCAGGGTGCGACTGGAGTAGTTTCCCTATCTCCAACACGGTTTGAAGGTCGTTTTTGCTGAGAAATCCGAGATCAGAGCTTTCCTCTGAGTACGATAAGACATGTGGCACAACAAGCACAAACTCGGATCCAAGATGTGAACTATTTAAGATGAATCGTCCTGCGTCCGCCAACTCGAACGAATTATGTGATATTTCTTTTGGGTTGAGCTCCTTATTGTTAAAAAGTCTCATTTTCTGGTAATTGTTCGCTTTCATTTCGACTTTAAATCTCAGGTGCGTCAACAGAAATGTTATTAATACAAAAGCTGCAACAACAATGAAATATATCCGGCTTTTTCTAAAAAGAAGCCAAGGAACTGACGAACTCAGGGCCATGCCTTCCAATTCCGCGCGTTGAGAGTTCTTTTGTTGTAGTCTCCCTGACGCTGTTTATATATGCAAATGAGGGGTAATCAGGATTGTTTGCTTTTAATATGTTATGGGAGTTAAAGGTGTTTTGCTGCATGCTTTGAGACTGTTGGATGCGTTTAAAGATTTCACTTTTTTAATTTCCCCCTATCTTCTCCCCTTAAATGCCCCCCATCTATCTTTACGCCACTTTGCCTCTTACTCACCCTTTCGGAGGCAAGGCAAGATCGCATGCCAATTTGTTTGCTTATCGTGCATTGATTTCAGCATTTTTATGAAAACAAACATTAAATGCTCTAGGATTACACACGAGACAATTCAGCTTCAGTGATTATACAAAAACGTCAAAACCTGATTGGCTGAAGTTAAAAGCGTTTTCATTATGGGGACTATTTGGCTACGTCTTTTTCTCCGTCTAATATCCCTTACTGGGGTTCTATCCAAACCCTTTCGGAGGCAAGGCAAGATCGCATGCCAATTTGTTTGCTTATCGTGCATGAATTTCAGCATTTTTATGAAAACAAACATTAAACTGATTAAATGATCTAGGATTACACACGAGACAAATCAGCTTCAGTGATTATACAAAAACGTCAAAACCTGATTGGCTGAAGTGAGAAGCGTTTTCATTATGGGGACCATTTGGCTTCGTCTCTTTCTCCGTCCAATATCCCTAACTGGGGTTCTATCCAAAGTTGTCGAGGGACCTCGTCGTGGAGCGGTTCATCAAACTAGCTAAGTTGGCTATAACCTGCTAACAGAGCACGCGAAAAAGAACACGAAAAAACAGAAACGCGACATTGATAATTGAACCGGTAGATAGAAACAGAAAGGAAACTCTGCAGGCTTTGTTAGCTAAGGTCGGCAGGCGTCAATTAGGAACTTATAAAAGTTCGGTTTTAGGCGTCTTTTAAAAGCGAGGTCTGAGACGTCTTATAAAAGTGCGGTTTGAGGCGTCTTATAAAAGTGAGGTCTGGGACGCCTTATAAAAGTGGGGTCTGAGACGTTTTAGGGAGGTCTGAGGCGTCTGTTACGAGGTTTTTGGGTGGTTCTTTTATGGTATTGGGGGTAGCCGGGGATCGTACACGCTGAGCAAGGGTTGACCGTTTCCTTTGTTCTTTATTGCACCGCTTGAGTGTTTACAAATGGTAGAGCTACCACTGGCTAGCGGGAGGTTGGATATAAGAAGGCAAGTACTTTCGGAAGGTAGTAAAGGAACATCTCTTTCCCGGAAAGTTGAGGAAGCCAACTTTAGAGTCCTGACTAAACCAACCTAGAGCAGTGCCGTGTAGTGTCCTCGCAACAGTTACAGTACAATCCTAAAGCTAGTTACTATGCTGTTCAATTTATACTTATCTTATCATTAATAAACTAGTCAAACTGGTTTTAAGGATGATGTAAAAATAGAAGTTAAGATGTTGACCTTGGGAAGAAAATCAACGATGAAATAATAAATGACTAAGAATAAATTCCTTCGATAGAAATAGCAAGAGCAGGATAAAAGGAAGAGTTTGACTATAGTAATATGCAAGATTAAGTAATGTAACAGCGGTAAGATTAAGGATAAAGGTAATCGTGAAACTGTTATTTTAGCCTGGCAAATATAAAACCTGTTTTGCTAAACAGTAACTACGCATGCTTAGTCAAACAATGAAGAGATCCACGTAAAGCAAATAAGTGAAATGTCGAATGGAACGTGAAAGTAAATATCTAACTGACGTGTCGGAAACGACTTTTGCATAGATTAACAATTCCTTCATAACACTCGTCCTTCCTTTGAGAGAACTCTTCCTGGAGTTGAAATTAAATAAAAAATATGAGTCATCCAATCTTAAGAAAATATAATCGTAATTCGACTTAACGTTTTGCCACAATGAGCATATAAATTCGTAATTTTCTTCTTCCATCAATATCTTGCTTGTCATCATAGATATTCGTATCTGCTTCTTGAAAAATATACATATATGTAAACTTGGCTTTCTGGCTCTTTGAAAATTATCTTGAATGCATTTAAAATACTTCTGAAACAACTTGTAAGATAAAATTATCATTCAAACTTCTTTTCTTGTTCAAATGGCGAAAACCGCTGGGGATCGTGTTACTCATTTACCAGGCGGCGGCGGTTACATAGCGCGTCGTTTGAAAGGTCAAAAGTGCGTAGGGACAGAGCTCGCTGGGGCAGCGAAACCAAGGCGAATACATCCAGTCAACGTAGGAATATGTGCTTTATTCAACAATAACAAGACATTAGACCTTCATTTCGGAGTCAGATTATCCTATAGCCCGTGATCTGACTATTAGTTTTAGTAGGCCGGAGCATGATCTCCATTGTGTCTGACAACCTGACACTAAAAAAGGTCAACAAACGTGTCTGACAACCTGAAACTAAAAAAGGTCAACAAACGTGTCTGACAACCTGAAACTAAAAAAGGTCAACAAACGTGTCTGACAACCTGAAACTAAAAAAGGTCAACAAACGTGTCTGACAAACTGACACTAAAAAAGGTCAACAAACGTGTCTGACAACCTGACACTAAAAAAGGTCAACAAACGTGTCTGACAACCTGAAACTAAAAAAGGTCAACAAACGTGTCTGACAACCTGACACTAAAAAAGGTCAACAAACGTGTCTGACAATCAGACACTAAAAAAGGTCAACAAACGTGTCTGACAACCTGACACTAAAAAAGGTCAACAAACGTGTCTGACAACCTGACACTAAAAAAGGTCAACAAACGTGTCTGACAACCAGACACTATAAAAGGTCAACAAAAGTGTCTGACAACCTGACACTAAAAAAGGTCAACAAACGTGTCTGACACTAAAAAAGGTCTGACAACGCTTATATTATACTCGACTGCTAAAGGTGCTAAGGTCAAGTCGTCAGCTTCTCTACCCATCACAGAGTACTACGAAAGGTGCCAAGGGTCCTGCGCATCATCTCTCTCTTTCTCTCCTACGAATGCGCAAGCACCACTACGGGCTTGGTTACCCTATTCGACCGTCGCCACGAGCTCCATGGCACTTCTTTTTTCTTGTAGACATTGTTACTATAGCTCTATTATTGGCAAACAAAAAACTGATACTGAAATCTCGACGTGACATTTTAGATCCTACCCATAAACTCCACCATCTGCTTTCGCTTTTAGATCAATGTACTGTAAATCTTAGGCGAAAGAGCACCTTTTCCGCCCTACCTTCGCAACATAGCCTTGTTAACCATCATCCCTTGAACCACCCTTGTGTGAAGGCAGTTATATATCAGGCCGTAGCCTGAGGGGGACTTCCTAATGTTTCTGTATCGTGCCCCCCCCCTAATAATTCGAGACCTGCTACGGCTTATATATAATAAGCAGTCATTATATTTAAATATGATTTTAAATTATATATACACCAAAAATATTGATGTATTTATTCAAATTATACTAGACTCAAAACGTTTTTTACCACTGGTGACGACCACTGGTGACAACCACTGGTGACAACCACTCGTGACAACCACTCGTGACAACCACTCGTGACAACCACTCGTGACAACCACTCTTGACAACCACTCGTGACAACCACTCGTGACAACCACTCGTGACAACCACTCGTGACAACCACTCGTGACAACCACTCGTGACAACCACTCGTGACAAAACCACTGGTGACAAAACCTCTCGTGTGACAGCTACTATTTGGAGACCGTTCGTGACAATAATTTTCTTCCATTACACATAGGCTTTTTCTCAATCGCTTATTAGATACAAACGTACAATTTAACTCAATACTTTAGCACTATAAAAAAAAGCGTAATTATTAATTCGCTTCATTGTTTAACAATAAGTTTGTTGTCAGCATTTATCAGCAGCTTAGATTTTTCGAAGCAGGAAAGTCATACCATAAACATGAAAAGTATTTGTGTAATTAAATCCTTAGATCAAATCCTTATACGCAACTTCGTGTTCAATTCTATATTCTGAGAAACATGAAAGTAAATGTTCATTTCATACTATTTCATTCCGGTTACCTAAGTCACTTGGTAACGAGGTTTGAGACCTCGAGGGGAAATAAATAATACTTCTGTAAAAAAAAAAAAAAAAAAAAAAAAACTAAAACTCGCTGCGGGTTAAAACTCCACGGGTTTCTTTGGTATTCTGTTTAGTATCGCGGTGTTATTTACATACATTTAGGGCGCCTGTCAGGGAATGCGGCGCTTATTCATTTATACTAAGATATGGTGGGGGGTGCTAGAAAATTTATTTCTAATGAGGCTGTCAATACGTACTACCGTGTATTGCCCCAATTACGGACAGTTTTTGCATTTAGCACCATAACTTTATAGCAATAAATAGAACACTTTTGATATTTTGCCAGTAACAAGATTAGACGTTAACCTAAAAAAATACTTATAATATATATACATATCTTTTCAAGTTTAGGGCGCCGTGCTCGAAAAGTATGTATCACTGATTTGCCCTAATCCCGGTCTTGGTTAATTACGTTAATTACGTTGGTTAATTACGTTAATTACATTGAGATCGCTTTATTTTCCTAGAAGAAATTAACAGAATACCACTCGTGACTGGCTTTTATTCGATAGCAATTGATCCGAATCAAACCAAACTTATACAGATGAAGGGTCTCAGTAAGGTCTCTCATCCATGTTAATTACATTAAGATCGCACCATTTTCCAGGAAATAATTAACAGAATACCACCCGTGACAATTGGCTTTAATTCAAAAGCAATTGATTCGAATCAAACCAAACTCATACAGATGAAGGGTCTTAGCAAGATCTCTCATCCAAGTTAATTACATTGAGATCGCACCATTTTCCAGGAAATAATTAACAGAATACCACTCGTGACAATTGGCTTTAATTCGATAGCAATTGATCCGAATCAAACCAAACTCAAACAGATGAAGTGTCTTAGTAAGATCTTTCATCGACATTAATTAAATTGAGATCGCACCAATTTCAAGGAAGAAATTAACAGAATACCACTTGTGACAATTGGCTTTAATTCAATTGCAATTGATCCGAATCAAACCAAACTCATATAGATGAAGGGTCTTAGTAAAATCTTTCATCCACATTTATTACATTGAGATCAGACCATTTTCCAGGAAATAATTAACAGAATACCACTCGTGACAATTGGCTTTTATTCGATAGCAATTGATCCGAATCAAACCAAACTCATATAGATGAAGGGTCTTAGTAAGATCTTTCATCGACATTAATTACATTGAGATCGCACCAATTTCCAGGAAGAAATTAACAAAATACCACTCGTGACAATTGGCTTTAATTCGATAGCAATTGATCCGAATCAAACCAAATTCATACAGATGAAGGGTCTTAGGAAGGTCTCTCATCCATGTTTATTACATTGAGATCAGACCATTTTCCAGGAAATAATTAACAGAATACCACTTGTGACAATTGGCTTTTATTCGATAGCAATTGATCCGAATCAAACCAAATTCATACAGATGAAGGGTCTTAGTAAGGTCTCTCAACCATGTTAATTACATGAAGATCGCACCAATTTCTAGGAAGAAATTAACAGAATACCACTCATGACAATTGGCTTTAATTCATCTTGTGCTCTTGTTGTCCACAGTTCCTTGGCGTGGTCACGTGTCCGTCTTTCTGGCGATGATACCAAGCACCATACATTATCAGACATCAAGCGTCCGGTTCGGTAAGGACGGTACTCCGGACACTGCGTCGAGGAACCAGCTTGGTCGTCTTAGCCACGACACCGTGGAGGCGATCGTCTTGTTCTGCCACACGAAGCAGGCGAAGATTATTATTGATATTGTTAGTAATTAGGTCTGAGACGTCTTAAAAAAAGTGGGGTCTGAGGCATCGTATAAAAGTGAGGTCTGGGACGTCTTATAAAAGTGAGGTCTGCGTCGTCTTATAAAAGTGGGGTCTGAGATGTCATATAAAAGGGTGGTCTGAGGCTTCTTATAAAAGTGAGGTGTGAGGCGTCTTATTAAAGTAAGATCTGAGCGTCTTATAAATTAAGGTCTGAGACGTATTATAAAAGTGAGGTCTGAGACGCCTTATAAAAATGAGGTCTGAGACGTCTTATTAAAGTGAAGTATGAGGCATCTTATAAAAGTGAGGTCTGAGACGCCTTATAAAAGTGAGGTCTGGGACGTTTTACTTCTAATAAAAGTGAGGCCTTAGGCGTCTTTTAAAAGTGAGGTCTGAGACGTCTTATAAAAGTGAGGTCTGAGACGTCTTATAAAAGTTCGGTCTTAGGCGTCTTATAAAAGTTCGGTTTGAGACGTCTTATAAAAGTGTGGTCTGGGACGCCTTATAAAAGTGGGGTCTGAGACGTCTTAGGGAGGTCTGAGGCGTCTTATAAAAGTGGGGTCTGAGACGCCTTGGTCAAGAACGCTATTCTTCCTTACCTGGCTTGCACACGATCGGTTGAAAAATGTTACAGAGCGGTACAAGCACCATACCAGTAATGCTGTGTTGTTATTTTTTTTTTTCGCATAAAAAATTGTGCTGTTTAAAACCAAGGCTTTACACATCCCAAGAGCCCGGAGAATCACCCATTTTATCAAACAGTCCTTGTGTTTTCTAGGTGCACGACCCAAGAACGCATCGACGTTACCCAACCCACTATTGGGTGCTGGCTGATTCGGTAAGCTGCACCTTTAATCACTAAACAAAACACAACAAAAGAGGAAAGAAAACAACAACAACAGCAATTAACGTTATTTTCGGATTTTCTCAGCAATTAAGCGGACATTTCTGTTAAAATGACATTTTTATTTAAAAATTTAAAATATTTACTAGAACTAAACTTACTAGACTAATATGGCGAAAACAAAATCATGGAAGGACGAAAGAAGGGTTCTAAGGATAGAGATCATTTCTTTTTATAACGGTCAGATTTTCTAAATCATAGTACAAACAAAAATGTTTATTTTAATTTGCATACCTACTTTTAAAAAACACTTAATAGCCCAATTTCTAGTTCCACTATGACCGCTGGACTTACAGACTAAGGATGCATAAATACAATGTAAGCCTCGACTTGAGGCAAATTTCATGCGCATACCAGCGAGAATCCTCTGGAACAAACAAAGCACAAACCTGTGAACACGACATGATCTCGCTGGTTTTGCTATCGATTAAATTAAAACCGAGGCTTGCACTGTATTTATGCGTCCTCGGTGCCTATGGCCAGCAGGCACAACGGAACTCGAAACTGGAGTATTAAAGATCTATCATTGGAATTCCAAGAACTTTCTTTGCAGTGATAGCTTCGCTACCATCTTCCGAAAGAGGTATAATCGTTAACTTTCCGCGTCACATTTTTATCGCAACCATTTCTTTTTTTGTGTCGTTTCAAATTTTGCGAAATTTTGGTTAAAATAATGCGAACTCGTGTTATGAGGTATGTCGTATTTATTACTGAATTTTAAAGATTTTGTTAGCTTTTAGTCACGTTTTCATCGCAACCATTTCTTTTTTGTGTAGTTTCAAATTTAGCGAAATTTTGGATAAAGCAATGCGAACTTGTGTTATGAGGTATGTCGTATTTATTACTGAATCTCACATGTTTTGTTACCTTTTAGATTAGTTCTCCCTCGGTGCATATGACAACCGAGCACTCTCAAGTCGTCATAGGCCTGGGACCAAGAATCGCGAACAACACATATGGGGACAAACTTAGCACAGCGCTCTCGACCAATAGAGATGGAATCAAGGTAAACAACAACACGAATATAAGCGAACCGTGCACTCCCGACTGAAAAAAAATGGGATACAGAAAAATGCAAACGAATATCATGAAAAAAACCTCATTCCGTTCTCTACTGTAGCAATGACAAAAAGTCATAATGTGACGCTCGTCACCGTGGCCACCAAGACAAAGTGTTATAATGTGACGCGCGCTACCGTGGCCACCAGTGTTATAATGTGACGCGAGCTACCGTGGCCACCAAGACAAAGTGTTATAATGTGACGCGCGCTACCGTGGCCACCAGTGTTATAATGTGACGCGAGCTACCGTGGCCACCAAGACAAAGTGTTATAATGTGACGCTCGCTACCGTGGTCACCAAGAGAAAGTGTTATAATGTGACGCGCGCTACCGTGGCCACCAAGACAAAGTGTTATAATGTGACGCGCGCTACCGTGGCCACCAAGAAAAAGTGTTATAATGTGACGCGAGCTAACTAGGCCACCAAGACAAAGTGTTATAATGTGACGCGAGCTAACTAGGCCACCAAGAAAAAGTGTCATAATGTGACGCGAGCTAACTAGGCTACCAAGATTCAAAGTTTTTCATTCACCTCCCCAATATCTTCCCACAAGTCTTTGTGACGTGCGCGTGAGACCGAGGATAAAAACAAGCTGCGCCATCTTGCAAAGCTTCGCCATCTTGGCAAAGCTTTGCCACCACGGTTTCACGCGCGCGCCGTAAAGAGTTGTGGGAAGATGAATAGCGAGATTGAAAGTTTTGATTTACACTACCTTCATAACTAGGATAATTCCATCATATTCTGAAGTGCTGATATTACTAAACTTAGCCTTTAAATTTTGCCAAATCTGTGTGGAAGGTAAGAAAATGTTCCAAAAGTTTCCATCTCGACTAAACGATAACACAGCACCTATGTGAGACAGACATAAACATACATTGCAGTTCCGAAACCCCTTCCCCCCACCCCCTCCCCCCATTGCAAGCTCCGCGCTAATAAGGAAAATTAAGTAAGGACGAAGTACCTAAGAGTCCGCTTTATGGGTAAACGAAACCCCCCCCCCCCCCCACCTCCCCCCAGCAAGCTCCGCGCTAATAAGGAAAATTAAGTAAGGACGAAGTACCTAAGAGTCCGGTTTATGGGTAAACGAAACCCCCCCCCACACACACACACACACACACACACACCTCCCCCCACTGCAAGCTCCGCGCTAATAAGGAAAATTAAGTAAGGACGAAATACCTAAGAGTCCGCTTAATGGGTAAACGAACACCCCCCCCCCCTGCTCAAAGTCCTGGCTACAAGCCTGCATTGAAAGTGTTGAAATAGTGTCGCTAGTGTTAAACGCACTGAGACGTACTCTAGTGCTTGTTTTATCGCATGACCGCCTGTCGAGTGTCGGCGATCGAAAACCTCTTGTAAGTCGACTGAATATGAAGAACACGGGTGTTTGCCTACTCGTTCATGAATATTTCAAAGCGCGGTGCCTTATGGACTCATTTTCCCTACCGCTAACGGCATTACTGTGTTGCCTTCCAGTTCTCCTCGTTTCTTGTGTACGACGCTGTTCTGGTGCTTGCGCATGCGCTGCATGGTATTCTGGTTGCCAATAAATGGGACGTGACTACGAGCAGCGCGAACCTCGTCACGTCACGCAACGGTGTCACGCTACTCGAATACATGAAGCAGGTGGGAAATTAGATGTCTCTTCGTCCGTACTATGTGTCCGTTTTTCCGTCCATGTTTGTCTATCTGTCTGTCCGTCCGTATGTGGCTTTCTGTCCATCCGTATGTGTCTGTATGTTACGTCTGTATGTGTTTGTCTGTCTATCCGTATGTGTCTGTCCGTCCGTATGTCTCTTTGTCCGTCTATATGTGTCTGTCTCTCCATCCCGTTGTCTGTTGTCCATCTGTTACGTGTTTTACTGTCTTTTTACGTGTTATCGCAGCTTCTGGGGCAAATCCCCTGTGTTTTTTATAGCTCTCGAATCTCGGGCGTTGCAACCACTTACATGTTTTGTGCTCTTTGTAGTGACAACTTGCATAAACACAGCAAACAATAAGCGCATACGGTCACAACGCTTGTCTCGTGAGCTATAAGGAGCGAAGGGCAATCAGGAGCGAGTTTATCACCATCCCTATTCTCTTCGTATTCACATAAACGTTTACAAAACGATGAAAAAAACAGAGTGCAAATCATTCTCGAATTAAATAAGCCTACGCAAAAACATCGTGTGGAAGGCATTCCAAAACTAAGACAGTCTACAGCACAGACCATGTGCAAGGCATTCCAGAACTGAGTCAGTCTACAGCACAGACCATGTGCAAGGCATTCTAGAACTGAGTCAGTCTACAGCACAGACCATGTGCAAGGCATTCTAGAACTGAGTCAGTCTACAGCACAGATCATTTGCAAGGCATTCCCCGTGCTAAATAAGCCTACAAAACATATCATTTGCAAGGCATTCCCCGTGCTAAAAAAGCCTACAAAACATATCATTTCCAAGGCATTCCCCGTGCTAAATAAACCTTGATCTTCTCCGTCCCGGTTGGGCGCGGATGACCTTAAGGTGATCGATATCACCGCTCTGGTTGATCTTCATACTTGTCCTGACATCTGAAGTCTTTTGCATTCGGCATCGATCCAGCATCTTGCATTCATGGTCCAACCTGTTGAACCGGCTCCACCGGTCGAAGATGATTGGCAGGATAGGCGCGACGCACATTACCCCCGACAGTGCACAAAAAGCACCCACTATTTTACCGCCTACACGAATAGAATATATATATTTTAATTGCATTATACAACAAAATCCTATTTATATGCTTAAGTATAAAAATCATTGCTGGTAAGGTCGAAGGTATGACCCCCATCCTTCTGGGATTTCCAACCCCCTGGAAAAAAAATAAATTCAGTAACTTTTAAGGAAAAAGGGCATTTTACCCCCCACCCTTCCCCTTTGGAAATTCCTGGGCGTTCGACCTCCCCTTCCCCCCACCCCACCCTCTCGGAATTTCCAATCCTCCCCATGGGTGATGGATATTTTCTGAAACTACACATTTTCAAAAAAAAAAAAAAACAGCAGCGACACACATGTCGAATCCAGTGTCACAACTCGGACCAGTGTCACGATGTCGAATCCAGTGTCACACAACTCGGATCCAGTCTCACAGGAGTCGGATCGGTATCAGTAAATTAAGTCCTAGCCCTAACCCTTACCCTCTGGTATCCATGGTGACTGCATTACAGTCGTTCTCTCACCTAAGCTTTTAGGGACCATATCGCCGTATCCAATATCGCTCATAGTGATGAAGGACCACCACATGGCGTCCGGGATGCTATAGAAATCGGTCCCTGGCGTGAAGAACTGCTCCATGTAATACCCCAGGCTCGCGAACAGCAAACACGAAACAAAGATCAGCAAGAGCAACATCATGAGGTCTCCTCTACCGGCATGCATCGCTTTACCCAGAATTATCAGCCGAGAATTATAGCGGGAAATTTTCAACACGCGAAAAATCCTGATGAGTCGTAAAACTCGTAGAATGGAAAGAGGTGTGGCCATACGGTTTTCTTCAAGGAGAAGAGTGACATAAAACGGAACGATCGCTATCAGGTCGACGAGGTTGAGGAACTTTGTAAAGAAACGAAGTTTCTCCGGGCTGACAATAAAGCGAGTGAGAACCTCAAAAGTGAAAAATCCAATGGTACAGGCTTCGGCAATGTGGAGCCAGTTGTTGAAGTCACGCTTTCGAAACACTTGGTGTGTAACTGTTCTGTTCGCGTATGCCGCAGAGCTTCTAAATTCGATGGAATCCATACAGAGTAAAGTAGTGGAGAAAAGAATCATCGCTAGGACAAATAAATTGAAAACCCGCGCGCAAACTCCTGATTCGGGTCTCTCAAATAAGTTCCAAATCCAAAGCTGTATTGAGTTCGTAGGTAGGATTGCTTTCTTTTTTATCCTTGGTATCACTAACATCTCTCTGTCTAACTCGTCGATGTACTCGTACAATCCGAAAAACTCGAGATCGTCCACCAATATTTGTTCTGGAAAGTTCTCGGGACGGTAAATGTTGCCGCCATTTTGGTAAAACTGATAAATGCATTCTGCAACGGTGCGATTTCTATCAAAGAAATATTCCTTCCTTTTGGAATCCCAATAACTTAAACGCTTTGCAGGACTTGAAAGTAAACTGTTTGGATACTTTGCAAGTTGTTTCCTGCTCAATTCGTACACCTTTCCGCTTATGTTTAATCGCAGTCGTTCTTGAAACTCTCTTTTGATTGCTTTTGGTGTTTTTAAGAGTTTTCTCTCTAGCGAGTCATGAGATTTTCTGATCGCTCTTTCGGCCTCTTCCGACTCTTCTTTCCTATGATGGATATAAAATCGTGGATCATTGACAGCCTCTGTACTTCCTAGATATCCTTGAAGCATGTTTGGTTAATTCGTTGGGTGATTCTAGTCTCTTTGTATTGCATATCTGCTGAAAAATAATTAGCATTTTGCACTGTTTAGGTATGCTTGGATGCGTCTCGCGACGGAATATTAAATATTTTAACAAATTTTATTCATTTTAATTACATAACACCCAAGGTGTGTAAATTATTGTAATCGTTATAGAAATCTTTAAAAATAAAATAAAAATCATTCGAAAATAAGAACTCAAACACTCTTTCACTCTATTATTCTTTTTTTATTTTCATTTAAATATTGTTGCAACTTTGAAGGTCAAAATATTTTTGCAAATAACTGTAAATAACCTGCTTCCTTGTCAAAACAAAAGAGCTTTGGAAACAAATGTCTTATTGGATAAGGATTTTAAGTGTTCATTAAAAAAAATGTAGGTGAACACTTAAACCGCGGTGATCCTAGATACTAAAATATCTTAGATACTAAACGATAATAATAGAAACTTAACAGATTTTAAACAGAAAGTGATAGCAAGGGGGGAGGTAATTGTTGATATAACAAAAAAATATTCAAAATTACGTATTTTCTGCATAGAATTAAAATGTACGGCTGGAAATACTTCAACATATATTTAACAGCGATTTTCCCGCTATTTAGCGGATTTAGGCTAAATTTCTATTTCAGTCATCGTGAAATAGAAATAGCGTGAAATATTCAAAAGGCGATCGCACACATACACATAGAGTGGTTTTCAAAAGACGTGCAACAAAATGTAGTTATTAAAGTGTAATAGTCAAGCCGGAACAAAAAAGAACAAAAACATTACAGTGTATTAGTACTAAATAAACTAAATAGTTTTACACTGGTTTTTGAAAACCACTCTAGTATAATACAACTAAACAAAAAAATACGGGAGAACAAATTTGGATTTGTTGGTACAATAGCTGCTATGTAGGAATAAATAACAGGTAGTTATTTCCTTTTGTATTACATAGATATGTAAAAGCGCCAAAACCAGAAACCAGACAAAATATTCTTATCATAATCAGACATTTGTCTAGGATCCACACAAATTACAAAAGTTGCTGTAAATAAGAAAAAAACATAATTATAATGCCTTTCCATAGATTCTATCTGATTTTACTCGGTAAATAGGGTTTTTTTTTAATTTTTTTTTTTATTAAATACACCCCCTGGCTGTTTTTAGTATCTGATTATCGGAGGGATTAGTATCCAGGATCACCGCGGTAACACTTAATAAACAAATTAAAGTATCAAGTAAATGAGTAAATAACTCTTACATAAAATACAAAAACAGTTTTCAAAAGATAAAGAATTCTTGTTTACATTCTTACGCACATTCACATAGCTCTCAGATACATGGATTCATCCGTTTATACGCTACCCATGAACCACCGCGGTTTACGACACATGGATTTTGAGTGCAACCCTTTCAAAACCTTACTTGAAATAGGTGTATGCTTGTCGCAATTAGGCCATTTATTTCATATTCCACAGGTTGACCGGTCATCATTGCGTTGCTTTTTTGTTTCAGGTTTCGATAACAGGGACAACCGGATTACTTCAGTTCGATTCTGGCGGAAACCGGCGAAATGCTAAAATTGATGTTTATAATCTTAGAAGCGACGTCTTCACCAAGGTATTCCAACCCCTCCCCCATTGTATAGATTTTTGTCTTTCTCTGCTCTGAGACTCTACAGACACGCTTGCTTAACAGGCTAAATGAGTGGCTGAACGACATAATTTAACTTATCGTTCACAGATTGGTGAGTGGAGCTCTGCCTCTGGTTTATCTACCACTTCGGCGCCGATCAAGAACAGTTTGAATAAAACCATCGTCGTACCACTCAGCGAACTAAAAAGAAAGATCAGAGTGCCTATACTGACAGGGGTAGGGTTATATTTGACAAAAGATCAGAGTGCCTATACTGACAGGGGTAGGGTTATATTTGACAAAAGATTAGAGTACCTATACTGACAGGGGTAGGGTTATATTTGACAAAAGATCAGAGTGCCTATACTAACAAGGGTAGGGTTATATTTGACAAAAGATCAGAGTGCCTATACTGACAGGGATAGGGTTATATTTGACAAAAGATCAGAGTGCCTATACTGACAGGGGTAGGGTTATATTTGACAAAAGATCAGAGTGCTTATACTAACAGGGGTAGGGTTATATTTGACAAAAGATCAGAGTGTCTATACTGACAGGGGTAGGGTTATATTTGACAAAAGATCAGAGTGCCTATACTAACAGGGATAGGGTTATATTTGACAAAAGATCACAGTGCCTATACTGACAGGGGTAGGGTTATATTTGACAAAAGATCAGAGTGCCTATACTGACAGGGATAGGGTTATATTTGACAAAAGATCAGAGTGCCTATACTGACAGGGGTAGGGTTATATTTGACAAAAGATCAGAGTGCTTATACTAACAGGGGTAGGGTTATATTTGACAAAAGATCAGAGTGCCTATACTGACAGGGGTAGGGTTATATTTGACAAAAGATCAGAGTGCCTATACTGACAGGGGTAGGGTTATATTTGACAAAAGATTAGAGTGCCTATACTGACAGGGGTAGGGTTATATTTGACAAAAGATCAGAGTGTCTATACTAACAGGGGTAGGGTTATATTTGACAAAAGATTAGAGTGCCTATACTGACAGGGGTAGGGTTATATTTGACAAAAGATTAGAGTGCCTATACTAACAGGGGTAGGGTTATATTTGACAAAAGATTAGAGTGCCTATACTAACAGGGGTAGGGTTATATTTGACAAAAGGTTAGAGTACCTATACTAACAGGGGTAGGGTTATATTTGACAAAATATCAGAGTGCCTATACTAACAGGGATAGGGTTATATTTGACAAAAGATTAGAGTGCCTATACTGACAGGGGTAGGGTTATATTTGACAAAAGATCAGAGTGCCTTACTAACAGGGGTAGGGTTATATTTGACAAACGATTAGAGTGCTTATACTAACAGGGGTAGGGTTATATTTGAGAAAAGATTAGAGTACCTATACTGACAGGGGTAGGGTTATATTTGACAAAAGATCAGAGTGCCTATACTAACAAGGGTAGGGTTATATTTGACAAAAGATCAGAGTGCCTATACTAACAGGGGTAGGGTTATATTTGACAAAAGATTAGAGTACCTATACTAACAGGGGTAGGGTTATATTTGACAAAAGATCAGAGTGCCTATACTAACAGGGGTAGGGTTATATTTGACAAACGATTAGAGTGCTTATACTAACAGGGGTAGGGTTATATTTGAGAAAAGATTAGAGTACCTATACTGACAGGGGTAGGGTTATATTTGACAAAAGATCAGAGTGCCTATACTAACAAGGGTAGGGTTATATTTGACAAAAGATCAGAGTTCCTATACTAACAGGGGTAGGGTTATATTTGACAAAAGATTAGAGTACCTATACTAACAGGGGTAGGGTTATATTTGACAAAAGATCAGAGTGCCTATACTAACAGGGGTAGGGTTATATTTGACAAAAGGTTAGAGTACCTATACTAACAGGGGTAGGGTTATATTTGACAAAAGATCAGAGTGCCTATACTAACAGGGATAGGGTTATATTTGACAAAAGATTAGAGTGCCTATACTGAAAAGGGTAGGGTTATATTTGACAAAAGATCAGAGTGCCTTACTAACAGGGGTAGGGTTATATTTGACAAAAGATTAGAGTGCCTATACTGACAGGGGTAGGGTTATATTTGACAAAAGATCAGAGTGCCTATACTGACAGGGGTAGGGTTATATTTGACAAAAGATCAGAGTGCCTATACTGACAGGGGTAGGGTTATATTTGACAAAAGATTAGTGCCTATACTGACAGGGGTAGGGTTATATTTGACAAAAGATCAGAGTACCTATACTGACAAGGGTAGGGTTATATTTGACAAACGATTAGAGTGCTTATACTAACAGGGGTAGGGTTATATTTGACAAAAGATTAGAGTGCCTATACTGACAGGGGTATGGTTATATTTGACAAAAGATCAGAGTGTCTATACTGATAGGGGTAGGGTTATATTTGACAAAAGATTAGAGTGCCTATACTAACAGGGGTAGGGTTATATTTGACAAAAGATTAGAGTGCCTATACTAACAGGGGTAGGGTTATATTTGACAAAAGATCAGAGTGTCTATACTAACAGGGGTAGGGTTATATTTGACAAAAGATTAGAGTGCCTATACTAACAGGGGTAGGGTTATATTTGACAAAAGGTTAGAGTACCTATACTAACAGGGGTAGGGTTATATTTGACAAAATATCAGAGTGCCTATACTAACAGGGATAGGGTTATATTTGACAAAAGATTAGAGTGCCTATACTGACAGGGGTAGGGTTATATTTGACAAAAGATCAGAGTGCCTTACTAACAGGGGTAGGGTTATATTTGACAAACGATTAGAGTGCTTATACTAACAGGGGTAGGGTTATATTTGAGAAAAGATTAGAGTACCTATACTGACAGGGGTAGGGTTATATTTGGCAAAAGATCAGAGTGCCTATACTAACAAGGGTAGGGTTATATTTGACAAAAGATCAGAGTGCCTATACTAACAGGGGTAGGGTTATATTTGACAAAAGAT
The DNA here is from genome assembly GCF_932526225.1 of Nematostella vectensis. Classification (NCBI taxonomy): domain Eukaryota; kingdom Metazoa; phylum Cnidaria; class Anthozoa; order Actiniaria; family Edwardsiidae; genus Nematostella; species Nematostella vectensis. Next base: position 4,185,635 of record NC_064044.1, read on the forward strand.
TAGAGTACCTATACTAACAGGGGTAGGGTTATATTTGACAAAAGATCAGAGTGCCTATACTAACAGGGGTAGGGTTATATTTGACAAACGATTAGAGTGCTTATACTAACAGGGGTAGGGTTATATTTGAGAAAAGATTAGAGTACCTATACTGACAGGGGTAGGGTTATATTTGACAAAAGATCAGAGTGCCTATACTAACAAGAGTAGGGTTATATTTGACAAAAGATCAGAGTTCCTATACTAACAGGGGTAGGGTTATATTTGACAAAAGATTAGAGTACCTATACTAACAGGGGTAGGGTTATATTTGACAAAAGATCAGAGTGCCTATACTAACAGGGGTAGGGTTATATTTGACAAAAGGTTAGAGTACCTATACTAACAGGGGTAGGGTTATATTTGACAAAAGATCAGAGTGCCTATACTAACAGGGATAGGGTTATATTTGACAAAAGATTAGAGTGCCTATACTGAAAAGGGTAGGGTTATATTTGACAAAAGATCAGAGTGCCTTACTAACAGGGGTAGGGTTATATTTGACAAAAGATTAGAGTGCCTATACTGACAGGGGTAGGGTTATATTTGACAAAAGATCAGAGTGCCTATACTGACAGGGGTAGGGTTATATTTGACAAAAGATCAGAGTGCCTATACTGACAGGGGTAGGGTTATATTTGACAAAAGATTAGTGCCTATACTGACAGGGGTAGGGTTATATTTGACAAAAGATCAGAGTACCTATACTGACAAGGGTAGGGTTATATTTGACAAACGATTAGAGTGCTTATACTAACAGGGGTAGGGTTATATTTGACAAAAGATTAGAGTGCCTATACTGACAGGGGTATGGTTATATTTGACAAAAGATCAGAGTGTCTATACTGATAGGGGTAGGGTTATATTTGACAAAAGATTAGAGTGCCTATACTAACAGGGGTAGGGTTATATTTGACAAAAGATTAGAGTGCCTATACTAACAGGGGTAGGGTTATATTTGACAAAAGATCAGAGTGCCTATACTGACAGGGGTAGGGTTATATTTGACAAAAGATCAGAGTGCCTATACTAACAGGGGTAGGGTTATATTTGACAAAAGATCAGAGTGCCTATACTAACAGGGATAGGGTTATATTTGACAAAAGATTAGAGTGCCTATACTGACAGGGGTAGGGTTATATTTGACAAAAGATCAGAGTGTCTATACTAACAGGGGTAGGGTTATATTTGACAAAAGATTAGAGTGCCTATACTGACAGGGGTAGGGTTATATTTGACAAAAGATCAGAGTGTCTATACTGACAGGGGTAGGGTTATATTTGACAAAAGATCAGAGTGCCTATACTGACAGGGGTAGGGTGATATTTGACAAAAGATCAGAGTGCCTATACTAACAGGGGTAGGGTTATATTTGACAAAAGATCAGAGTGCCTATACTGACAGGGGTAGGGTGATATTTGACAAAAGATCAGAGTGCCTATACTAACAGGGGTAGGGTTATATTTGACAAAAGATCAGAGTGCCTATACTGACAGGGGTAGGGTTATATTTGACAAAAGATCAGAGTGCCTATACTGACAGGGGTAGGGTTATATTTGACAAAAGATCAGAGTGCCTATACTGACAGGGGTAGGGTGATATTTGACAAAAGATCAGAGTGCCTATACTGACAGGGGTAGGGTTATATTTGACAAAAGATTAGAGTACCTATACTAACAGGGGTAGGGTTATATTTGACAAAAGATCAGAGTGCCTATACTGACAGGGATAGGGTTATATTTGACAAAAGATCAGAGTGCCTATACTAACAGGGGTAGGGTTATATTTGACAAACGATTAGAGTGCTTATACTAACAGGGGTAGGGTTATATTTGAGGAAAGATTAGAGTACCTATACTGACAGGGGTAGGGTTATATTTGACAAAAGATCAGAGTGCCTATACTAACAAGGGTAGGGTTATATTTGACAAAAGATCAGAGTGCCTATACTGACAGGGGTAGGGTTATATTTGACAAAAGATTAGAGTACCTATACTAACAGGGGTAGGGTTATATTTGACAAAAGATCATTGTGCCTATACTAACAGGGGTAGGGTTATATTTGACAAAAGGTTAGAGTACCTATACTAACAGGGGTAGGGTTATATTTGACAAAAGATCAGAGTGCCTATACTAACAGGGATAGGGTTATATTTGACAAAAGATTAGAGTGCCTATACTGACAGGGGTAGGGTTATATTTGACAAAAGATCAGAGTGCCTTACTAACAGGGGTAGGGTTATATTTGACAAACGATTAGAGTGCTTATACTAACAGGGGTAGGGTTATATTTGAGAAAAGATTAGAGTACCTATACTGACAGGGGTAGGGTTATATTTGACAAAAGATCAGAGTGCCTATACTAACAAGGGTAGGGTTTTATTTGACAAAAGATCAGAGTGCCTATACTAACAGGGGTAGGGTTATATTTGACAAAAGATTAGAGTACCTATACTAACAGGGGTAGGGTTATATTTGACAAAAGATCAGAGTGCCTATACTAACAGGGGTAGGGTTATATTTGACAAACGATTAGAGTGCTTATACTAACAGGGGTAGGGTTCTATTTGAGAAAAGATTAGAGTACCTATACTGACAGGGGTAGGGTTATATTTGACAAAAGATCAGAGTGCCTATACTAACAAGGGTAGGGTTATATTTGACAAAAGATAAGAGTTCCTATACTAACAGGGGTAGGGTTATATTTGACAAAAGATTAGAGTACCTATACTAACAGGGGTAGGGTTATATTTGACAAAAGATCAGAGTGCCTATACTAACAGGGGTAGGGTTATATTTGACAAAAGGTTAGAGTACCTATACTAACAGGGGTAGGGTTATATTTGAGAAAAGATTAGAGTACCTATACTGACAGGGGTAGGGTTATATTTGACAAAAGATCAGAGTGCCTATACTAACAAGGGTAGGGTTATATTTGACAAAAGATCAGAGTTCCTATACTAACAGGGGTAGGGTTATATTTGACAAAAGATTAGAGTACCTATACTAACAGGGGTAGGGTTATATTTGACAAAAGATCAGAGTGCCTATACTAACAGGGGTAGGGTTATATTTGACAAAAGGTTAGAGTACCTATACTAACAAGGGTAGGGTTATATTTGACAAAAGATCAGAGTGCCTATACTGACAGGGGTAGGGTTATATTTGACAAAAGATTAGTGCCTATACTAACAGAGGTAGGGTTATATTTGACAAATCTGTCAAATATTGCTAAACGCTATAGAGGTTTTGTTATTTGCTTCACCTTTATTTTTTGGGATAACTCTAATTATATTAGATTTCTTTATCAGCGAAGGTTTATTTATTTATTTATTTATTTATTTATTTATTTATTTATTTATTTATTTATTTATTTATTTATTTATTTATTTATTTATTTATTTATTTATTTATTTATTTATTTATTTATTTATTTATTTATTTATTTATTTATTTATTTATTTATTTATTTTGCATAGAATTCAAAATTGATTAATTAACTGATTGATAGATCCATTGAGCGATTATTTCATTGGTTAATTGATTTGCTTTGTGATTGATTAATTTAATGAATTGATCGATTGATTGCTTGCTTACTTTATTGACTTACTGACTGAGTTCACTCATTCATTCATTCATTTATTCATTGTTCGGTTTATTGAATTGGTTAACAGATTCCTCCATTCATCATCTCCGAGAAAGACCCAACCACAGGTGCCGTAAAGTATACAGGACACAGCATAGATCTGCTGGACATTCTAGCGGGGATGAATGGATTTCAGTACGAGATTTACGAGTCCGCAGAGCTGGGCGGAGTGAAGGAGGACGGCACTTACTACGGGCTCTTTGGCGATATTCAGAGCGAGGTACGAAAGGGTTGGACCGTGTGATCTTTAAGGGTGATATTTGCGTTACGTTATTACACAACGAAGTCAGTAGCGAACAATCTTCAATAAGGTTACAATGTCACTGGCCGTGAGAGTCTGGGGCAACGTCACACCACCACCATAGTAGTAGGGTTTTGGCGCAGCTGGCGCAACTTTTTGATCTCCCTAAATTTCATTCCAAAATGGCGCGAAAGTCTCCGCGCACCTCCGCCAAGCCTCGCGACCTGCGCATGCGTGAGTTTGCCAGAGATCTCTTGCACGACCACGCCCACCTGTCAATCACTTTGTCACGTGATAGCCAAGCCCACCCGTCAATCACTTTGTCACGTGACGACCACGCCCACCTGTCAATCACTTTGTAAAAAAACCTGTCAATCACTTTGTCACGTGACGACCACGCCCACCTGTCAATCATTTTGTAAAAAACCTGTCAATCACTTTGTCACGTGATAGCCAAGCCCACCTGTCAATCACTTTGTCACGTGTCGCATCTAGGGGGAGCCTGGGGGCTAGCCTCTCAGCTTCACATCTAAAAAAAGCTTTTGAAAAGTGGTTTAAAGACATGGCTGGTTTGATAGAAATGGAGAACCTGAAGGTGAAAGATCTGAAAGCCCTCGCCAAGGAGCGGGGTATCCCAAGATATTACTGGATGCGGAGAGACGAGCTCGTCGGGGCGCTGACCAGCACGTCACCACCACCACCACCCCGACGGGTTCCTTTACCCAAACTTGTCAAAGGACTGCCACGACCACCCCGCATTACCCCGTCCAACACGTCGGAGAGTATTCTCGACGGCCCGATACCTGAGATTAATGTCCCTATTCTAAAACCCTCCCAACCCCCACGGAGTTCCCGCGTCCAATCACTCAAGCATTTTGCAAACAGGGCGGCCAACTTGATCAAGAGCGAGTTAGACAAGTTTGCGGATTGGATACTATCTTATGTCCCTGAGCCCATCAAAAAGACCGTCAAAGAGGCTGCAGATAAACGGGTCGAACGTCTGAAGGAGAGGATTAAGCGTCTACACGAGGAGGTGGAAGATCGCTTCACACCCAAGGAACAACAGACGGCGTTGAAGGGGTATCTTAAAACCCACGGAATAGCCGGGCAGAGAGGTTACGACCCCAAGACATTCATCGCCAGAATCAAACCGAAAGTCCTTGAACTCATCGGTCGACAAGAGAAGCCTATCAAAGTGAAGTTTATCTTTACTTGCGGGTTTATAAAAGAGGATCCGGCTACAGCTCAGATCGAAGAAGAACTGGGATATTTTCACACAGAAAAGCCCGAGATTGTGACAGAGTCGACTGATCTCTCTGATTTGTTCGATACGATGACAAATTATTTACTCGGATTAGTTGAGCTGTTCCAGAAGCAAGGCTCCGGATGGCAGTTTGACCAAGTGGAATACTTTGACATCAACATAGATCCCTTTGAACCGCTTTCTGGGTCTTCCTATATTCCGCTGCCGCCGAAACTAGCGTCTAAGAAGGCGATCATCAATGTTAAGAACGAGAATGATCACGAATGTTTCAAGTGGGCAGTAATCTCTGCTGTGTATCCTAGGGAGAAAGATCCTCAAAGGTTCAGTAAACAAATGATAGAGAACTCTGAGAAATTCGACTGGTCAGGGATAGAGTTCCCCGTCTCACTAAAACAGATTGACAAGTTCGAGAAACAGAACCAGTATACGGTTAATGTGTTTGGATACGAAACCAAAATATATCCATTGAGAATCAGTGAGAAGGATCCAGATAATGCAATCAACTTACTTCTCATCTCGGATGATGAGACGAATCATTACTGCTGGATAAAGAATATGATGAGATTAGTATCTACTCAAATTGATGAGTTTCATCATACTCGTTTTTTATGCTGTAGATGTCTGAACTCGTTTCGGTGCAAACAATCATTAGAAAAACATTCTGAATGCTGCGGCAATCATGAAGCGGTTGGAATAGAGATGCCTAAGATAGATAAGGATGGAAATCTACCCCAGATTAAATTCAAAAACTACAACAGAAAAATGCGTGTCCCCTTTGTTGTCTACGCCGACTTTGAGAGCTTCACAGAGAATATAGACACTTGCTCCCCAGATGGGAGTAAAAGCTTCACTAAGCAATACCAGAAACACAAACCGTCTGGTTTCTGCTATTTCATCAAGTGTTTCGACGGAGATATATCCCCACCCGAGCTTGTACGATACACAGCTGAATCTCCAGACGAAGATATCCCACAGCTTTTCGTAGAGTCTTTGGAGTCAGACATTAAGAAAATTTACGATAAGTTCAGGTTCCCTAAGAAGGTGAAAATGACTCCGAAGGACAAAATCGCCTATAACGACGCCACTCACTGTCACATCTGTGAGGGTGAATTAGGGGAAGACAAGGTTTTGGACCATTGCCACCTCACCGGAAAGTACAGAGGTGCTGCTCACAACGCATGCAACTTAGATCACAAAATTCCAAAGTTCTTTCCTATTATCTTTCACAATCTGTCTGGGTACGACAGTCATCTATTTATCAAGAACCTTGGTACATCGGAAGGTAAAATAAACTGTATACCTAATAACGAGGAAAAGTATATTTCTTTCACAAAACAGATTGTAGTCGACAGTTTCACGAACAAGGAGGGCAACAAGATTGGTGTTAAACGTGATATCAGATTTATCGACAGTTTCAGGTTTATGTCGGCCAGTCTCGACAGTCTAGTGGGTAATATGTCAAGGGAGTGCTTCAAAAACCTGGCGGAGTACTATGAGGGGGAGGAGCTCCAGCTGTTGTTGAGGAAGGGTGTTTTCCCTTACGACTGGTTCGACGGCTTTAGCAAGCTCGACGCAACACAGCTCCCACAGAGAGAGGCATTCCACTCCAAACTCAACGACACCGACATATCGGAGGAGGATCACCTGCACGCGCGGAGAGTGTGGGAGGTCTTTGGGATGGGGACCATGAGGGATTACCACAATCTGTACCTAGAGTCGGATGTGTTGCTTTTAGCTGACGTTTTCGAGAACTTTAGGGACGTTTGTCTCAAGAATTACGGTCTGGACCCCGCTTGGTACTACACAGCGCCAGGGTTGGCTTGGGATGCAGCGTTGAAGACCACCAAGGTGAGGCTAGAGCTTCTGACGGACTACGACATGTTGCTCATGATTGAGAAGGGCATCCGTGGGGGTGTCTCCATGATAAGCAACAGACATGGGGAGGCAAATAACCCTTACATGAAGGAGTATGTCCCTGACCTACCCACAAAATATATCACCTACCTTGATGCTAACAATTTGTATGGCTGGGCGATGAGCAACCCTTTACCGACTCACGGTTTCAGGTGGATGGGTGACCAAGAGCTGTCAGGTTGGAGAGACCGCCCATGCATTCTGGAGGTTGACTTGGAGTACCCTCACCACCTACATGACTTACACAACGATTACCCACTAGCCCCGGAATCTATCGGGCTAGGCAATGTGGACAAGTTGGTCCCCAACCTTAACGACAAGACAAAGTACGTTATCCACCATGAGACTCTGAGACTTTATGTGAGTTTTGGGCTAAAAGTCACCAAGATTCACAGGGGTGTCACTTTTGAGGAGTCTGCTTGGCTGGAGCCCTACATTGACTTGAACACCGATCTGAGAGCCAAGGCGACAAACGATTTTGAGAAAGATTTTTTCAAGTTAATGAACAACTCCGTCTTTGGTAAGACTATGGAGAACATTAGGAACAGGGTGGACATTCGGTTGGTGACGGACGAGAAGCAGGCCAAGAAGCTCATATCAAAGCCGAACTATCAACATCGCATCATCTTTTGCGAGAATCTAGCCGCCATCCACATGAAGAAGACAAAGCTGATCTTCAACAAGCCTGTCTACTTGGGCATGTCCATTCTGGACCTGAGTAAGACGCTCATGTACGATTTCCACTACAACTTCGTCAAGCCCAAGTACGGTGAGGATGCAAAGCTCTTATTCACTGATACTGACAGCCTGATGTATGAGATCGAGACGAAAGACTTTTACGAGGACATCAGCGGGGATGTGAGGTCCATGTTCGACACCAGCAACTTTCCGAAGGGTCACCCATCTGGTATTGAGGTGGGTGTGAACAAGAAAGTCATCGGAATGTTTAAAGATGAGGCTGGGGGTCAGCAAATCACAGAATTTGTAGGACTGAGGGCCAAACTTTACTCGTACAAGATGGATGAAGGTAAAGAAGAAAAGAAATGCAAGGGCGTCAAGAGAGCAGTCGTCAAGAAGAGCATCGGTTTCGATGACTACAAGGATTGCTTATTTGGTAAGAAACCTCAGATGAGACTTATGAATGTCATCAGAAGTCATAAGCATGATGTTTACACTGAAACGGTGAACAAGGTCGCTCTATCTCATGAGGATGATAAACGGGTCATCTGTGATGATGGTATTCACACCTTCGCTCACGGTCATTTCAGAACGCTATTAGGTGGTGGCTCAGTATCTTCAGGGACGACTTGAAGTTCTTCCCTAACGAACGACCTCCTTGGAGCGCCTTCGGAGAGGTAGTACAACACAGGCTGTCCAACTGAAACAACACTGCGTGATAGATCAAACACTTTTAAACTCCAAATAGGATCTGTGGCTCGTCTGCGTTCACCTCCTTCCTCTTCTCCAGGAGCTAACAGATATCTAACTCTAACCCCTGGTGGTAGTCTAACTTCATCAAGTCCAACAGGCCGCTTATACGTTGGAGGGTCAATATCAACCTCTTTCAAACCAATAGATTTTGCAGGCTCTTTGCCAGTAATTCTTATGGGTTGACTATTCAGAGTTTTCAAAACACCTGGCAATCGTTTCACCCAAACTCTGGACCGATCATCGCTAATCATTTCTTGAGCATACTGATGAGAAAACAACCTCTCCGCCAGTGTTCTATTGGCGCGTTCGACAAAAGCCTGTGCGCGATGGTTCCCAGCCTCGCTTCGCTGGATGGTGACACCCTTCTTTTTCATAATCTTCGTTACCTCTCCCCTAAATTCTGTCCCCGGATCGAAAATCACCGTATGAGGCCATTTAAGTTTTCTGGAGTATATCTTTTCAAACCCTTTAGCAATTCCACTCGAATCCTTGGTAGTCAGTGCTTCTGCATCTTTATATCTCGAGGCAATATCAATCACGACCAACGCGTAACGGTAGGTTTTTCTGCCTACGTTATCGTGGGGCATAAACAACAGATCGGCTTGGTGAATCTGATTAGGTTTATTCACAGTCCAATGCGGTCTGGGGACATACTTTGGAGCTGGGAGATAGATCTGCCACAACGCCTGTTTTTCAAGCCACCTCTTAGCCTCGGCTTCACTGACTTTAGCGACACTAGCTAACTTAGAAATAGCTGAATACCCTTTCCAGTATCCATCGGTGGAATAGTATATTTTTGATAACCTGCTTTCGTTACTCATTTAAAGATTATCTCTCTTTTCTTAAAATAAAAGATGGCACAAGCGATATCAGAAAAAATTAACCCAAACAGGATCCCACGGGAACCCTTCGGCCTGAAAGCGGAATCGTCGCTGAATCGGATTACATTCAATCCCTCATCGGCAAGTCCTGGAGAAACCCTCTATATAAATATTCCAAAACTTGCTGAAAATGTAGTGATTGTTCCAGGTAGTGTATCCTTACTATTTGACTTAAACGTCACAGGACACGCGAATAGTACTCTCGTCAACAACGTTGGTCGGAACCTAGTGTCAAGGCTCAAGATTCTTTTCGGTGGAGAAACACTACAGGATACTCAAAGATACGATCTCTTCCAAACCTATCACGACTTATACTTACAAGCTGAAGATCGTGAGGATAGAATAAAACAAGGTATCTCCTCTGAAAACATGAGGAAGCTCAGGACAAATGCAGGTGACAAAGCAACATCAGATGCTAAGGAAGTGGCTCTTGCAGCAGTTCACAACACCAAGTACTGCATTCCACTCGACCATCCTATTCTCGGCGAGCATGGGGTCTTTTATCCAAAGGCGTTACCTCATCCGCTAATCTTTGAAATTACTCTAGCCCCAGTTTCCGACGTCGTTGTTTATGCTGACACGGTCAAGACTCCAACGTACACAATCACAAACCTCGAGTTGGAATATGCTTGCATCTCAAGTGAATACTTGGCCCGTGAGGCGTTGTCGGCTTATCAGGTTGGTAGAGGATTCTTTTACGAGAACGTCATTCTCCACAAAACGTTCACCATCTCCAAACCTAATGATGGTGTCATAAACGAGCACATTAATCTGCCGAGGAGGTCAATGACAGGGATATTGTGCCTGTTCACAGAGAGCTACACCGGAGGAGCAAGGGATTCCGAAAAGTTTGTCAATCCAAGCATCACATCGATCAACATTAATGTGGATGGCATGCCAAACCGTCTCTACTCCAAGGGGATGACACCGCCGGACCTCTGGGAGTCGGTAAAGAAACGTTTCGGTAGAGAGGGTGTTAAGCAAAAGGATTTTTACGCTAATAACAAGTTTGCTCTGTGGGTCGACTTGAGGGCACATCCAGATAACAGCATTCACGGAGGAGGTCTGGTCTTGAACAACACGCGGGACGGAGTAAAACTAGAAATGAAACGGAAAGTTGGAGGAACGGGAAACATCACCTGCTACATGTTTGTAGTAGCCGACGCGTTGATGGAGGTTATGAACTCGAATTTGAGAGCAATCATGTATTAAAAAGGACTTGTGTGATAATACAAAAAGAATGGAAGAATTACGGGAAAAAGTTCCTTTTCATTGTATTATCACAGGACCTACTAATTGTGGGAAGACAAAGTACCTCACGGAACAGCTCCGAGGGCCGTTCCGGCATGTGTTTGAATACATTGTGTTGATTTGTCCGACTTATGCGAAAAACAAGTCCTATCGTAGATTTGCTCACGGAGATAAACGTTTCTTGGTATTATCGCCGGATGCTAGTAACACCGATGAGATTAACGAGTTACTAACAGATTGTGCGGTGCTATTTTCTGGTACAAATACGTTACTCGTTTTGGATGACTGTGCTGTATCGAAAGATCTAAAGCAACGCTCGAACAAGTTTATCAATCTAGCGTTCTCAGGGAGACACGAAGGATTATCAGTGTGGGTATTGACGCAACAATTAACATCCATAGCAAAGCCCTTCCGTGATAACGTCGCCTGTGTGGTTACATTCCATAATCCATCTCAAATCGGTACCAAAACACTGTTTGAAGATTATGGGGGTGACTTAGACGTCGAGACTCGTAAAAAGTTTGTAGAACTGCTGAAAACTGAAAAGTATTCCAGACTCTGTTTCTGCCTACGACATCCATTCCAACGTTATTTGGAGATTCCTGCCACGCGGTGAGAGCTCGAGGGGCTGACCCCTCGAAGTGGTTTAAAAACATCTTGGTCTACTTACAAAATAAGATGGCAAGCATTGAGGATTATATGGAAGAGGAGCCTAAGTCTAAGGGGAGCTCGAAGGGTGAGCCTCTCGAAGACGATGTTGAAGTCAAACGAGAATCGCTGGCTATTCTCGCATCTCTTGGGACTACGAAGGAATTTCTTGGTGTGGACATGAGTTTAGGGGATATCAAGAAGCTCTCGGCGAAAGACGTCGAAAAGTACTTTGTTCGCTACCAGACTGTCTTAGGCAAACAAGTTACTGATGGATTAGTAGAATCAACACTTCAAGTGGTGTCTCAAGTCATTTCCTACGTGGTTCCTGTAGATGACACCGAAGCGCTTAGCAAAGACTTACAGAACGACGAGTTGGTTAAACGCGAATTGTCAAACTTTGCAGGTCTCTTGGTATTGAAGGGAGGAAGGATGGTAGCACTTGCTAGTGCCCTCTTTCGGGTCGCTAAGCATGTTAAACTAACACCTTCACAGGAGACTTCCAACAAACTTCAAGAAGTTTCAAGCACAACTGAGCAAACTCTTGACCACACCTGAGCACACCTAAGCAAGCTCTTGAGCACACCTGAGCACGTCTAAGCAAGCTCTTGAGCACAACTGGGCAAGCTCTTGAGCACACCTGAGCAAGCTCTTGAGCATGATGTGATTTAAAGATTCTTTATCCAGAGTAAAGAATCATGTCTGACGAAAATCAAGAGGTTGAGCAAATCACAAAGGACCCTCCCCCCAGGAAGAAGAGTGCCGCTAAGGAGAAAGATCCTATAAAAGTCGCTTCTGGTAAGAGAGTTGCCGAATATAATAGGAGGTGTAGAGAAGCACTTGCTAGGGAGATGAAACGCGAGGCGGAGGCGAGTTCAGAAGACGCTGCACGAGCAGAGACACCCCACCAAGAGGGAGCTCGAGGGGATAGCCTCTCGGACGCTTGGATTCCAGAGCTATCGTTTACAACTGTACTGGCTCTAGTCGGAATAGGGCTCACCGCATTGGATATGTATATGCGTTTTTACAAAAAGACGCCTAAGATCAACGCCAACGAGACTGAAACTTTCGAGAGGCCTGCCGCCCGAGGGGCTAGCCTCCCGAACGCGACGCCAAAAATAGGAATGTTGTGATTTAAAGATTATCTGAATCTGTAATAAATAAAATCATGTCAACTGAAAACAAACTTGTGAAAACGATCACCGACTCAGCAGTCATCATCGGATTAGCCGCCGGTATGGGTTATGTTGCTAAAAAGGCTATGAAAGAGTCATTCATCAGCGACCCTTCGTCAAGTGTTACAAACTACGCTAAATGGGTTGCTGTCCTGTCCGGTAGTATGTATCTGAAAGATTATCTGGAAACACAAAAGATTTTGCCAAAACCGCTGTAGGTGACTTAAAGATCTTATAGATTGATTAATAAATGGCGAGTATAGCATTTATGATTGGTGGAGCTATTCTTAATGCGACGGCATTCGTTGGAGGGAGTTACCTAGCGAGATACTTATCTTCTGACGCTACTCATGTTGATAAAGAAAAAATAAGACACGATAAAGCGCTTGAAAAGTATCAACAAGCAATGGGTGATTGGCAGAAAAAACGACAGGAATATCAGGATTGGTTGGGGGAAGAATATAATAATAAACTTCGTGCAGACCAGAATGATAAGGAGACCGATCAGGCTTTCAAACTATACGCTCAAACACATCCAGATTTTGATTTGAAAGAGCCTGAGCTCTCAGATTACTACAGACCAAGTAGCAACCAAAAGATGGGAGAGATGGCATATGTTGGAGGTGGAATGTTAGCTCTTGGCTATGTAGCGAGTAGGTGGATATGAGCCGGCACGACTTAAAGATTTCTTATTTTCAAACAAAATAAGAAATGGATATAGATTTTGATCCCACAACAGAAGAAGGTAGAGAAGATTTGAATACTACCGTGGACGAAGAATATGATTCTCTTCTTCCAAACGATGATGAGGGAGTAGAACCATGGATTAAAAGGATCTCAACTAGATTCGGTAGAGCTACAAGCCACGTGATAGGGAGGTTGCGTGATTTATGGAAAACACGAAACCCTGGGAAGGCTGTCCCCGAGTACATGGAGTTACAGAATATGGGGGGTTCTTCTTCAACGGACGCACTTAGGGTAGACCTTTTGTTATCGAAATATCCAGATCTTGATGAAAATTTAGTTCAGATTTCAACGGATGAAAGAGGGAAACAATTCATTTCCTTCTATTCTGCGAGAAAAGGTGGTTGGACTAGACCAGAAAGGTTGTATAATGAGGATAGAACGGTGCGGAAGAGTGTTGACGACAAAATCAGATCCGGAAAGTACAAGCAAATTCAGATTCAACTCGATGAACTAGACGCTACAGGTAATACACTCAGAGAAGAAGAAGAGAGAAACACCGAGCAAATGAGAAAAAATAATGAGGAACGAAGTGAAACAACTAACCAAGAAAGACTAAGAGCTATAGATCGTAAAAATGAAGAGCTCAGCGAAAGAAATTCTGTCATAGATGAGACTTTGGAAGAGAATCAATTGGAGAGAGAAAATCTTGAAGAGAGAATGCCGTTGAAAGATCGTGTCAAAGCGATTTTTAAGAAATACGGATTTACAGTCGCTGCTGTCGTTACCGCTGTGGGTGTTGTTATCGGTGTTATCGTCTCTAACCTGAAGACGGGTTTGACAAGTGTTGTAAAAGGCGTTGGAGACGGTCTTAAAACAATAGGCAAGAAATTAGGAGAAATACTCCCAGGAATGGTTGGTGCGATAGCTAGTTTCATCTTTAGAACGGCAGGTGAAGTTGTTGGCTTTTTAGCTAAAAACGCATGGCTTCTCATCGTCGCTGTCGTCCTGTATTTCGTAGAACGATTTAAAAGGAGACGGAAATCATAACAAATGGTATTACTCTACATTGAAGGGAACGTTGGTGACTTTACCGTCTATTTAGAACACCCTATTGAAAAGCCGCGGTTTATCGCGCTGCGAGGATGTGCGTTTCATAATCGTTGTAACAGTCTCTCAAGCGAGGGAACGGTCTCCAACGGTGAGAACATTATCCTTAGGATCCCCGCGGGGCAGTATACGATCGAGACGCTAAAACGTCAAATAGATGGGGGTATGCGTCTTGGTGAAAAGTCAGTCTCTATTAGAGACTCGTCACTCGAAGTTCATCGGAACGTCGTGTTGAATGAGCCGCTCGCCTGCCTGTTAGGACTCAAGACCAGGGAGCTGGAAGCAAACACTCGCCACGAGATAAAGATGATAGGTCACGAGGCTATTTTTATCCACTGCGATCTTGTGAACGCGTCCGACTCCCTCCAACAAGGGGCGCCCTCACAAATCCTAGCAAGTGTAGAACTTGATGAAGGAAAGATATACCTCAATCCAAGCGATCCGGTACGGATTAGTACCACATCAGTCGGTTACGTGAGTAGTCTCCGTCTTAGTATAAAGGGCGGTGACGGAAACACAATAGAGCGCGGTCTCTACCCGATACGTCTAATCTTAGAAATTACTTAAAGAATAAACTCTCCCCATAATAAAGCTATGGAAGAGTACAACTCGATCTACCCGAACGTACCCCGAGGGGTCAGCCCCTCGGGTGATAACTTCAGACTCCAAAAGACCCACGATGTTTTGGGAAGTTTGGAGCAAGAAGTTAAACATTACGAGAACGTGAGGAAAAAGTATAAACGAGGGCAGAGCGTGTTTTCAAAGTTAAGTGTGGTCTTAGGACTCTTATCCGTCATTCTTGGGTCTAGTGGTTTGGGGACTTCTCTGTCAGGTTTGGGCATCATCGTTGGAGTTCCGTTGGGTGCTTTGGCTGGTGTTTTCGGTCTCACCTCTGTAGGCTGTGCGGCGGTTTCTAAACGGCTGTCGCAAAAAGTCTCCAAGCACGACCAAACAGCGGCGATGGCAAAGGCAAAAGTAAATAGCATACGCGACCTGGTCTCTAAAGCTTTAAAAGACAACAAAATATCAGACGAAGAGTTCTCTTTAATCTTGAACGAGTTGGACAAGTTTGAGGCTCTAAAGCTCCAGATCCGTCAAAAGTCGGTAAGAGAGGACGAAAAAAACGTAAACATTACCAAGCTGAGGGAAACAGTAAGAGAAGAGATTTTGAAAGACCTGGCGAGTCGACCCGCTCGGTGAAATTTCTGTACGAGAGAACTCCCGTCGGATGGATCTATGAATTGAGATGCGTAAAGGACTGATTTAAAAACATCTTATATGTCATATAAGATGAAATTTACAGAATTTGTGAAAAGGTACCCCTACTACTCACGCTTAAGGTTCTCTGCCGACGAGCACGGCAATGCGCAATTCGTTTTCAATGGGGACGAATACGATCCATTCGACAAGAATGGGAATCTAGTCAAAACGTTATATCACTTCCCTGGTAATAGCTGGAAACCCGAGAATATCCAGGATTTTCTAGTCGCCGACGACACACAAGCATACAAGGAAACGATCCAGCAACTGTTTGGGTTCCCAAAACAATACAGACTAGACGCGCGTGCAGAGTACAAGATATTGCCGTTGGACGAAAACCCTACGAGAAATAATTACGTCTCTTTTGATGTTTTTATAACACCAAAGGTGAAGACACACTTTGTTTTTAGGGACATATTCACCGACAGCTTGCTAGTATTCAGAACAGCAAAGGAGGCTAGTAGGTGGCTCGACGCCCCGAACCTCAGTTATTGGAGTCAAGCCTTAAATTTTGCTATGTTTTGCGCGACTGCTGGATGTGGTGTGACGCGTGACATGATTGACGGCTCTCAAGTGGGGTCATTCTACAGATTTCACATCATTTTCACTATCAGACGAATATTAAACGAGCTACAATGCCCTCTTCCAAAAGATAGGCTCTTTAGTTGGAATAAAAACTTCTACAGCGAAGCGGCTTACCAAAAACTAAGAACAGAATTCCGAACTGGTGACGATTTCCGGTTCCTCGGACCGATAAATCATGGGTTAGGGAACGTTTATAATTATGATTATCACGGCTTGTCATCTTCTAACGACAAGTATAAGCCTTATGACACCATTGATCAATTACACGACGAATGGGACGCTGCCAAAAGCGACCACGAACACATGAATCACTTTGAGATCGAATACCTGAAAGATCTTAGAACTGGGTTTCAGTATGAGTGGTTCTTTCCGGAAAAATCAATGGGGTTAACCAAAGCTGGGTTGTCTAGGATAAACCAGAGCATCGAAGCCTTTGTTTACTGTATTCTAGGCGCGCAAGTTCAGACCCGGTCGTCAATCGTTGGTGATAGCGGTTCAGCTCAGGAAACGAAACAGGTCTTTTCGAAACTCTTTGAAAGCGCGGTGGTGGAAAACAGTATATCGAAAAGTATACAACGGTATCAGTTTGCTTTACAACAGGCGAGACAAAAACTAGACCTGGCTTTCGCCCTCGGCTGTTGGTTAAGTCCATCGTATCTTGTGATAAATAACAACACTTCGATCGCTGGCTATAATAACAAGTTACAAAAAGCCACCACAGATATGAAACTGGGGTTGAATCCGATAAATAACGAGATAAAAACGATCCCAAAACATAATATGGGTCATTCAAAGATTGTGTTACCTCATACCGAGTCAGTCACGGCTCACAAACCGGAACCGGAGGCGAAAACTAACCCAAAGCCGGACGTGATTAAACCCACGAACACACAGCACGAAACTAACCTTGCCACGATCACAGCCTTTACGGCTGGTTTAGCTTGGTATCTATTCCGGTAACATGCGGGGTGCATGTGGACGGATGTGACGTACCGCAAGAAGACAATACCTGTTCACGTGCCAAACAATAGACTGCATACCAGACCACCCTGGCGACCGCGAACTCCCAATGTAAATACAAAACCTATTTTCAGAATCGCTAGTTGTTAGGGCGATTAGGAATGTATGTGTTTTGTAACGTGAGACGCGTTACAAAACTGAGTGGGTCAATGCTAATTTCCGTTACACGTTCTGCAATGGTGCTTTTGTCTATCGTGTTCGCATATTTGAGACCCTCCGCATAACTTACAAAAGGGTCTCTGTTTGCCGTGTCCACACATCCCTTTCCCCTTGCAGTCTTTACAGACATATCTTGCTCGTCTGTGCTCACAAATGCTACCGCCGTTACATTCTCTGCACCGCGTTTTTCTCCGGTTGTGAGGGCAGATTTGCGATCCGTGACAATCTTTGCAATAATATTTCACTCTACCATGAAGACACTTATAATCCGTTGTTCGCTTTACGGGGGATACTTTCGGGTCTTTCACCGTTTGGTTCTCCATTTCTATCAAACCGGTCATGTCCTTAAATCACTTTTCAGTTTTTCACGCCTCGATACTCACCCTCCTAGCCGGCCGACGTCTACCTGGCGAAACACTCTTCCAACATTCCCTTCTCTTGCTCATCCATGCACCAATCCCAAAACCTGTCTGGGTGCCAAGCTACTGGCATTAGTTCGTCCTCCAGCTTTCTACGGAATCTCACCTTGTGTAGCTTCTCCGGGAGCTCCTCATGCACGAGACTCCACCCCCAAGCTGCACGTATCACCGCGAGAATCTCGTGTAGACCTAAGAATCGCGCGTAGTTCATATGTACAATGAGATCGGTCGCGCCCCACTCCAAGCACATCCTGACGACCTCGAGGTTGCCAGATTCGGTGGCTGGTGTTATAGCATAGTCCGGGTCAAACTCGCTGAAGTTTTCTCTCAGCAACTTTAGAACCTCAACGTGACCATTGTACGCCGCCTCAGCGGTGGCCCAACCGACATCGACATCGGCACCTAGATCTATCAACAACTCAACAACCCCCACCTGACCTTCCGCCGCCGCAGCACCCATGGCCTCGGTCATGGCCTCTCCTCCGTCGGCACAATACTCGCCCATCACCTTCAAAACCTCTACGTGCCCGCCTTTCGCGGCCATGGACGCTGGATACATGAAGTCACAGGCGCCCGACTCACAACACATCTTAACGATCTCGGCGTGGCCGTTCATTGCGGCCCTGACCATCGGCTTTTCGAAATCCGTCGCACCCCAACTCTTACACAACCTCACGGTCTCGACGCACCCCTCCCACGCCGCGCGCTCCATAACGGCGTCAAAGTCTGCGGCTCCCCACCTCGCTAAGGTGGCGGCTTGATCCTCCACGGTGAGATTTGTAAGACTTCCAGCACTTTGCATATCCATTTTGTTATTACATCCACGTCTTTAAACCACTTTTTTCGAATTTTTTTAGACGTGTTAATTCACATCTACTCCGAACTGACAGTTTTCTGGAAATCCTGATTTCTCTGGAAATCAGGAAACATCATACCACACCAGGCGTACCCAGGACTGTGGCCACTTCTCTCGCTTTCCTACTGATGGTTAACTCGGAGACGCCCGTTCTTTCGGAGAATTTTTTAAGTGTAATATCGACCCCCTTTAGCCGTACCCAGTAATAGGTTAAAGCGACCGCAAAGGATTGTGGGCGAGCGCGATTCAACTCAGACGAGCGGTTCTTAGATCTGTAGTAGAGCTGGACCACCTCTCCCTTCTGTGCGGGGGACGCCGAGAATCTGTCCATCACGTCGTGAATGTGATGCACAACTGTGGGAGACGCTCCATGTAGTAAGTAATCTTTAGGCGCGTTAACACTAAAGATTTTTAGACCCTTAAGGCAGCTCTTCTTGCTCAATCCAAAAGTTTCCATCAAGGTTTTCGGTGTCTGACACTTACCGGACATCTTGTAGGCGTAGTAGATGCATGCAAAGACGATCGCCTTCCGTGGGTCGCCGCGAAAAATCTGGCCTTTCGTCACCTGAGTGTATATCTCGTTAGCTTTGGCTACAATTACCCCGCTAAAACCCATGTTCTCCACATCCTTGTCAATGTTTCTATCCTCAGACCTACGTACCTGGACCCGACTTGGATTCGAAGACCGTTTGCCGTCGGAATGTCCGTAAAAACCCCATTCTCTTTCGTGCGCGATCACGCGCTGCATCTGTTCCCCGCACTCTAAGCAACTAGTGACCCCGTCTTCTGTGACCAGGTCGTCATGATTGCAAAGGGTGTTACTACTATCCTCGTCTCCCAAGGAGGCTCTACTAGTCTCGTATTTGGTGAGGGCTCGGTCAAACAGTGCAAACTCCGGCATGAGGGTGGGGACGTTAATCCTGGGTACCGGCCCGTCGGGGATATTATATGGTGGTGGTGACCGGTCTTCGGCCGTACGTTCAACCGTTTGTTCCCCCATTTTATTGAACTGTTCACGTCTTTAAGCCACTTTTCAAAGGCTTTTTAGATGTGAAGTCAAGATGCTAGCCTCTCGAGCTGCCTCTAGGCGTGTTGTGTGTGGTCGCTAAGACTTCCGAAGGGGTCCGCGTGAGGGCGGTGCGGTCTAAAGTCTCCACACCTCATTCGTGGACTAGTATCTTACCCATCTTTTTTCGCCATACCGTGGCATGGAGACTAACATTGCTAGAACACCAAGGACAATTGTCGCCGCTCCGGCCACAAACCCAACGGGGTCGAAGCTTCCGTATTCTGAGTCTTCATAGTAATCAGCGTTACAACAGCAGTGTTCAGGCCCCGCATCCGCAGTGTTACTCACATTCACCTCCGGCACCGAACAACCGCCGGCGGTAGCCGCACCATCTCTAATCTTAACCTCCGTCTTTAATGTCATTTTATCTAGGACCCCATACGTCTTTAGACCAGAATAGCCTCCCCGAGCTCCCCCTAGGTGCGACACGTGACAAAATGATCGACAGGTTTTTGACAAAATGATCGACAGGTGGGCGTGGCTATCACGTGACAAAGTGATTGACAGGTTTTTGACAAAATGATTGACAGGTGGGCGTGGTCGTCACGTGACAAAATGATTGACAGGTTTTTGACAAAATGATCGACAGGTGGGCGTGGTCGTCACGTGACAAAGTGATTGACGGGTGGGCGTGGTCGTGCAAGAGATCTCTAGCAAACTCGCGCATGCGCAGGTCGCGAGGCTTGGCGGAGGTGCGCGGAGACTTTTGCGCCATTTTGGAATGAAATTTGGGATGATCAAAAAGTTGCGCCAGCTGCGCCATTTCCCTACTACTACCATAGACACCCTTGAACACAGGTTACCCGAATACATACCAATCAATGGCGGTCGTTTTTTGAAATGGCCAAGAGGGTCATGGGCGAGCGTGTGGGAAACCTGTGCTAATTTTTTCCCAACATTGTGGCCAGAAAAATAGCAGAAAACATGAATTCCTGAACGTTTACTTGGCGTTTCTCGATAAACACTGTAAAACGCGAAAACAAAAAAACGAAGCAGATTTCCAAAATTGGTATGGCCCAGGGAGCGAGAAAAATGGCTGTTTTAAAAACAGAATTGTTTTAATTGGAACACCTATGTGTTCCAACACATCCCATCTTGGTTCTCTCCATTACAGAAAGCGGACCTGACCACGTTACCGCTGACCATAAACTCGGCGCGCCTGCAGTATCTGGATTTTAGCGAGCCCTTCATGCACGTGTCTATGGACCTTGTCACACGCAAACCAGAGGAAAAACAGATCGACATCACTGGCTTTATGACCCCCTATACTATTCCTGTGTGGCTAATGACTATGGCTTGCTGGATATTCGTGACCGGCTGCCTCTCATTGGTCAATTACTACAGGTAACCATAACAACTGTCAATCTAATTAGCTAATTAGCTCTTAGTATTGTGTTTTTCCTGCTCAAAATTCTTTTTGTGACTAAAGATCGCGGGCTTTGGGAAAAAGATTGCACATATATTACTCGGATCCGTTTTAACTGTTATCCGTCTTGCTTGTTATCCGTTTTACCTATTATCCGTGTTTTGACTGTTATCCGTCTTTCCTTTTGTCAGCGTTACTTGTTATACACCTTGCATTTTATCCGTCTTGCCTGTTATCCGACTTACCAGTTATCCGTCTTAACTGTTGTCCGTCTTGCCTGTTATCCGTTTTACTTGTTATACATCTTGCATGTAATCTGTCTTGCCTTTTATCCGTCTTACCTGGTATCCCTCTAGCCTATTATACATCTTGCATGTAATCCGACTTGCCTTTTATCCGTCTTACCTGGTATCCCTCTAGCCTATTATACATCTTGCATGTAATCTGTCTTGCCTTTTATCCGTCTTACCTGGTATCCCTCTTACCTATTATACATCTTGCATGTAATCCTACTTGCCTTTTATCCTCATAACCATTTAATCCGTCTTACTTGGTTGTAGTCCTTACGGCCATCGTCTCCGTGACACAGAAGGGGACGGTGATGAATTCAGCTTCTTCAACAGCTTGTGGTTTTGCCTCGCTTCCATGCTACAGCAAGGCGGTGACGCGACTCCCAAGATGCTCTCTGGTGAGCGTTGCGTGACGTCACGCTAACATTTTAAATGAGTAGGGTGACCTTTAGATTTTCACGTGCTCTTATATCTGATACCGTGAGTGGTGTAATTGCGTGATTGGAAAGTCAATCACGCCGCCATTTCATGCTCCCGCTCAATGCCGTGTGACTCAAAATCCATTTCCCTCGGCTAATTCAAGCGAGTAACCAAGAAATTTTCAATCAAATATCCTCAATAACGTATCAGACTTCATTCGTAGATTGTTATTTTAAAGTACCTTGCGAATACACCTTTGTGTTTTCGATTATAAACAATAACAAAGAAGTGGTGATCGACAGGCATCCCAACGATACCCCACCCAAGTCGTAACGTGAGTTGCATCTTGTTAGACGTGGTAATGTACCAATGTTGTTTTCTTTCTGAGTCGTTTCGTGACTACCTTGTGGTCCTAGTCACGTGACATGATGGCGTGACACCATGGGAATAACTTTGCTGATTTTGTAACGCTATAGGTATCCCGCCAATATCATATCGAGATTGGTACCTTCCTGTCACGCGATACTTGGTAGCCTGATGCCACACCCACCTTTATTGCTTCCCCCTCAGGTCGTATCATGATCCCACTTTCCATCTTGTAACGCAATATTTGAGAGCGCCACAGGTATCCCACATTTACTGCTTCCTTATCAGGTCGTATCGTGACGGGCACCCTGTGGTTTGTCATCCTCGTGTGGGTCTCTACTTACACCGCAAACTTGGCCGCCTTTTTGACCACCTCGTCCTCAGACAGCGCCATTAACAACCTGGAAGATGTCCTCGACAAAGAGTATAACCTCTACATCACCAAGGTCAGGAGTGTTTTCAGAATTTTAAAGCGGCTACGTCACAGGGCTAGTTTTCGGCCGTTGGCCGCGGAGGCAACAGCTATTAGAAAAGAGATAGAGATTATCTGACGAACCGGCTTGAATCTTTATGGTTCTCTTTTACCTAGAGGCAAGCACCCCCCCCCCCCCTCCATTGTCGGCCAAAAAGTGGATTACTTATTATTTAAGGATTCCCAAATACTATCCTTTTATATATACAACTATGTTTGTTTCACCCCCCTCCATCCCAATCAAATCCTGTACACTCAAATGATTCCACTGATTTATCGCATTTTCTAACACAGCCCTTTACCACTTTCTTCGTTCAGGACACTGCTCTGTACCACTTCTTTCGCCAGTCGGACTACAGAATCTATCGGCTTCTGTTCGAGAGGATGGTGGCGGGTGATACATTTCTCAACTTCTCTGTCAAGGGGGAGGATCTGGTCCGCAAGATGGACAAGACGGTGTTCTTGGATGAGGATCCATTTACTGATTACTCAGTCAAGCAGGAGCCTTGTGATCTGATGACAGGTAAGAGGGTTTGTTATGATCTTATTATGATGAAGATGATGATGATGATGAGGAGGAGGAGGAGGAGGAGGAGGAGGAGGAGGAGGAGGAGGAGGAGGAGGAGAAGGAGGAGGAGGAGAAGGAGGAGGAGGAGGAGGAGGAGGAGAAGGGGGAGGAGGAGAAGTAGGAGGAGGAGGAGGAGGAGTAGGAGGAGTAGGAGGAGGAGGAGGAGTAGGAGTAGGAGGAGGAGGAGGAGGAGGAGGAGGAGGAGGAGGAGGAGGAGGAGGAGGAGGAGTAGGAGGAGGAGGAGGAGGAGGAGGAGGAGGAGGAGGAGGATGATGGTGATGGTGATGATGGTGATGGTGATGATGATAAAGTGAAAGATGCCGTTTTTGTTGTTGGTTAGGATGGTAGTGTTCATGGCTTTAATAATGATAATGAGAAAGTGGTTGTTGGTGTTTATGATGAGGCTGCTGTTGTTGGTTACATATGACCGCGCACCCACTCCTTCAACTCCAGTAAATCAAAGGCATACGCCTGCTCTGTTGAACTTTTTCTTTTTTTTTCTGAATGCAGTGAAAGGGCTGATGGGCTCTAGTAGTTATGGCATCGTGATGCCAAAGCAGTCCCCGTATCTACTGAACATCTCGCGCTCAATACTCAAGCTCCAGGAGAATGGCAAGCTAGAGGACCTAAGACGAAAGTGGTGGGTCGAGAGAACCAAGTGTCCCGAGTACCGTAAACTCACTTCTGATGGTAGGTAATTATAAGTACCGTAAACTCACGCCTGATGGAGGTAATTATGAGTACTGTAAACTCACGCCTGATGATAGGTAATTTTGAGTACCGTAAACTCACCCCTGATGATAGGTAATTATCAGTACCGTAAACTCACGCCTGATGGAGGTAATTATGAGTACCGTAAACTCACGCCTGATGGTAGGTAATTATGAGTACCGTAAACTCACGCCTGATGGTAGGTAATTATAAGTACCGTAAACTCACGCCTGATGGTAGGTAATTATGAGTACCGTAAACTCACTTCTGATGGTAGGTAATTATGATTACCGTAAACTCACTTCTGATGGTAGGTAATTATGAGTACCGTAAACTCACTTCTGATGGTAGGTAATTATGAGTACCGTAAACTCACGCCTGATGGTAGGTAATTATAAGTACCGTAAACTCACGCCTGATGGTAGGTAATTATGAGTACCGTAAACTTACTTCTGATTGTAGGTAATTATGATTACCGTAAACCCACGCCTGATGGTAGGTAATTATGAGTACCGTAAACTCACGCCTGATGGTAGATAATTATGAGTACCGTAAACTCACGCCTGATGGTAGGTAATTATGAGTACCGTAAACTCACGCCTGATGGTAGGTAATTATGAATACCGTAAACTCACTTCTGATGGTAGGTAATTATGAGTACCGTAAACTCACTTCTGATGGTAGGTAATTATGAGTACCGTAAACTCACTTCTGATGGTAGGTAATTATGAGTACCGTAAACTCACGCCTGATGGTAGGTAATTATGAGTACCGTAAACTCACTTCTGATGGTAGGTAATTATGAATACCGTAAACTCACTTCTGATGGTAGGTCATTATGAGTACCGTAAACTCACTTCTGATGGTAGGAAATTATGAGTACCGTTAACTCACTTCTGATGGTAGGTAATTATGAGTACCGTAAACTCACGCCTGATGGTAGGTAATTATGAGTACCGGAAACTCAATTCTGATGGTAGGTAATTATGAGTAACGTAAACTCACGCCTGATGGAGGTAATTATGAGTACCGTAAACTCGCGCCTGATGGTAGGTAATTATGAGTACCGTTAACTCACGCCTGATGGTAGGTAATTATGAGTACCGTAAACTCACTTCTAATGGAAGGTAATTATGAGTACCGTAAACTCACTTCTGATGGTAGGTAATTATGAGTACCGTAAACTCACTTCTGATGGTAGGTAATTATGAGTACCGTAAACTCACTCCTGATGGTAGGTAATTATGAGTACCGGAAACTCAATTCTGATGGTAGGTAATTATGAGTAACGTAAACTCACGCCTGATGGTAGGTAATTATGAGTACCGTAAACTCACTTCTGATGGTAGGTAATTATGAGTACCGTAAACTCACTTCTGATGATAGGTAATTATGAGTACCGTAAACTCACTTCTGATGGTAGGTAATTATGAGTACCGTAAACTCACGCCTGATGGTAGGTAATTATGAGTACCGTAAACTCACGCCTGATGGTAGGTAATTATGAGTACCGTAAACCCACGCCTGATGGTAGGTAATTATGAGTACCGTAAACTCACGCCTGATGGTAGGTAATTATGAGTAACGTAAACTCACGCCTGATGGTAGGTAATTATGAGTACCGTAAACTCACTCTTGTTGGTAGGTAGTTATGAGTACCGTAAATTCACTTCTGAGGGTAGGTGATTCAAACAAGCTGAAGTTCGGAATAAAGAGGAGGGGGGGGGGGAGGAAATCATGTTAATTATTTGGTTGTCGTGACCATCTCGGTTGTTTTTTACATTAATGGTTAACTGCTCGCGACACTCTATTGGTATATCCGCAAATTCACTCTGCTTATTGAGAATACAAGTAAAAAACTAGGGCTGCGCATGATGTGAATGATGACGATATTGACGATGATGATGATGAAGATGATGACGATGATCGTGTAATTATCCATGCCTTACCATTGCCTCCCTAGAAATCATCGAGAACATGCGGATTCAGATCGGTAGCATGGTTGGGGTGTACGTGGTCCTCGCCATGGGCGGCATAGCTGGAGTGGTCGTCTTGCTTATCGAGCTTGAGTGGAAGAAGCGTCGAGACCGCCTGAAGGCCAAGGTCCAGCAAGGGTGGAAAACCATGCGTGCTACCAAAACTGTCATGGCGTAAGTATGGCATGTATTGATTGGCCAAAAGACAATGGGACTGTGTCATGGTGTAAGTATGACATGTATTAATTGGCCAAAAGACAATGGGACTGTGTCATGGCGTAAGTATGGCATGTATTGATTGGCCAAAAGACAATGGGACTGTGTCATGGTGTAAGTATGGCATGTATTGATTGGCCAAAAGACAATGGGACTGTGTCATGGCGTAAGTGTGGCATGTATTGATTGGCCAAAAGACAATGGGACTGTGTCATGGTGTTAGTATGACATATGTATTAATTGGCCAAAAGACAATGGGACTGTGTCATGGCGTAAGTATGGCATGTATTGATTGGCCAAAAGACAATGGGACTGTGTCATGGCGTAAGTGTGGCATGTATTGATTGGCCAAAAGACAATGGGACTGTGTCATGGCGTAAGTGTGGCACATGTATTAATTGGCCAAAAGACAATGGGACTGTGTCATGGCGTAAGTGTGCCATGTATTGATTGGCCAAAAGACAATGGGACTGTGTCATGGTGTAAGTATGACATATGTATTAATTGGCCAAAAGACAATGGGACTGTGTCATGGCGTAAGTATGGCATGTATTGATTGGCCAAAAGACAATGGGACTGTGTCATGGCGTAAGTGTGGCATGTATTGATTGGCCAAAAGACAATGGGACTGTGTAATGGCGTAAGTGTGGCATGTGTATTGATTGGCTAAAAGACAATGGGACTGTGTCATGGCGTAAGTATGGCATGTATTAATTGGCCAAAAGACAATGGGACTGTGTAATGGCGTAAGTGTGGCATGTGTATTGATTGGCTAAAAAACAATGGGACTGTGTCATGGCGTAAGTATGGCATGTATTAATTGGCCAAAAGACAATGGGACTGTGTCATGGCGTAAGTGTTGCATATATATTAATTGGCCAAAAGACAATGGGACTGTGTCATGGCGTAAGTGTGGCATGTATTGATTGGCCAAAAGACAATGGGACTGTGTCATGGCGTAAGTGTGGCATGTATTGATTGGCCAAAAGACAATGGGACTGTGTCATGGCGTAAGTATGGCATGTATTGATTGGCCAAAAGACAATGGGACTGTGTCATGGCGTAAGTATGGCATGTATTGATTGGCCAAAAGACAATGGGACTGTGTCATGGCGTAAGTATGGCATGTATTAATTGGCCAAAAGACAATGGGACTGTGTCATGGCGTAAGTATGGCATATATTGATTGGCCAAAAGACAATGGGACTGTGTCATGGCGTAAGTATGGAATGTATTGATTGGCCAAAAGATAATGGGACTGTGTCATGGCGTAAGTATGGCATGTATTGATTGGCCAAAAGACAATGGGACTGTGTCATGGCGTAAGTATGGCATGTATTGATTGGCCAAAAGACAATGGGACTGTGTCATGGCGTGAGTGTGGCATGTATTGATTGGCCAAAAGACAATGGGACTGTGTCATGGTGTAAGTATGACATATGTATTAATTGGCCAAAAGACAATGGGACTGTGTCATGGCGTAAGTATGGCATGTATTGATTGGCCAAAAGACAATGGGACTGTGTCATGGCGTAAGTATGGCATGTATTAATTGGCCAAAAGACAATGGGACTGTGTCATGGCGTAAGTATGGCATGTATTGATTGGCCAAAAGACAATGGGACTGTGTCATGGCGTAAGTATGGCATGTATTGATTGGCCAATGGACTTTGCTAGGCGCATTAGAGCATATTCACATGAATTCCCTATAAATAATAAATTAAAATTGTTATCTTCATTGCCCAGTTCTTGCGTGGATGATAATAATGATTTGCTTATTTATTGGGTACCTTTATAAAGCACTGTCTTGTTTAGCCGTGCACTAGAGAATTTTGTTTATAGAGCCTCAGCTAGCCGCCCTTTTGTCATCTCTGCACCAAGTGTTAGAAAATATCCCTTTCCGATATCCCTTTCCGATATCCCTTTCCGTCGGCTACTTGGGAAGGCTGTTGCAATATTTGGAATTGAATTCTGTAAAAAAGAAACACGAGACCTCATTTTCAGATTTCTTCACACAATTTGTCTTCCATATTGTTTGTAAACAAACAAAAGTATGGCTGAGCAGGGCTCTTTAAGTTGTCGTTACACCCTTTACTAACTTCACTCATTTTTTTCACCAGATTGCAAAAAAAATCAAAAGATGATGGTGATGGTGAAGATGTGAAAAAGAAGGCTGCAATTCAAGCGTTCGGGATGCCGCTGAACACGCCATCAAAGAAGTGGGGTGCCAAAAATTCGGACACACCGGACGGGGGTCGACAGTCCAGGCAACGGAAAGGATCCGAGAAGGCAATTATAATGGATATGGAGACAAGTGCGTAAAAGCAATTTGATGGCCTTAAAAACCAGGTGTCTCTTACTGCCTGATTATCTAGTTGAGTAAAATTTCTAGTGGCTTTTTGCAATTTTAGACTATCGTGCACCTATTATTTTTTTTAAAAGGGCTGAAAATTTCCATTAACTGGCCTGCGCCAGCGATCCTACCAAAGTGAACCGGAAGCTGGTGATATTAAACGTAACAATTTTCTCGAAGATTTTCGTAGATTAAGCCAAAATAACATGAAAGCTTGGACTAATAGTCACTTACCGAGCTATAGAGGTTTTAACCCCTTTTTCATGAAAAAAAAACATCGCGATGTATTTTTCATGAAGGGATGATAAAATGCGATGTAAACATAATAACTGCCACGCTTTGTTATATCAATACAATTACAGTAAACACATACGCTACTATGCGTGTTTTTTTTATGAAAAAGGGGTTAAAACCTAACACGATCGAATTAGAATTGTTTAACGGTAAAAAGCACCATTTTGAAATATAAAATAAAGTTAAAATAAAATGTAACTTTGACTGTTTCTGATGGTTATACTACTTTTACTTACACTCACGGTATTTTGATTCAATTGTAACAAGAGGCATTGCTCTCTAAATATGGAGTTTAGTGCTTGTGGGTGTAGTCCTCACATCTGATACATCAGCTTAGTCTCGCGGTCCTACCGGGTTTCCTGTGCTTGTAAATAAATCACGGGATCTGGTACGAGCTGCTGATTTCACAACTCACCGGCGAGTTTTTTTCCTATTACTCTGGAATGAGAATTGTTGGTAGAGAATGTTCTGAATGGCATTCGAGTCATTCTGCTACAGGTAGTAGAATGGGTGGAATAGCCTTTATTCCATTCCGGAATGGGAACGCGGGATAAACGAACGCACGCTTTTTCTATTCTAATCATTCTTATTACGGAATCACGAGTAAAAAAACGCTAGGGACTGGAGGCAGTACCTTTCATGAGAAGCCCGCTTGAAAGGCCTAACACGATTGGCTGGATTACCTACCTCATCGTTCTATTGTTTATTCTCGTCTTATCGTCTGTGGTGGACTAATCCAATGTGTTGAAATCTTCTAATAGCTTCTATATGACCCCATCCCCTGTTTCAGGGGCGTGTGTGGAGAAAAACGCTTGGTGGGATCCAGAGTACTAATTCACTGACCACGGTTCAATAGGTCATTCCAGCTATAACCATGCGCGCGCAATCGACTTATACCACGTTCACATCAGCACTTAAACCAGTTTAAAAGTGGTTTAATTAAACGGCTTTAAATCATCTCCCAAGAGTGGACAGAAAACCATGAACAGAACTGAATAGACTGTGCTGTACATGTTACTAATTTAGCTAGTAAGAATTCAACACAATGAGAATCTTGGCAAGTTATCAGGCAAAGAAAAACCTTGTTTAACTAAAAATGGTTTTGGTGTGAATGCAGCATTAGGAACCTACGTCAACTACCGTCATGCTTCGCGCGATTCCTTTGTGCTGCAGTCTGGTCGTCGAAGGATGTTTCTGTTGTAATGCGCGCGCAAGATTATAGCTGGAATAGCCTATTAAGGTGAAACCGGCACCCTTAGGCCTGATAATAGGTCACTAGATCCATCTATAAACTTTTTTCCATCCATATACACACATAGAAATAACCGTCTTCTTAGCTACCAACGAAGGTGTCGACCTGAGTCGAACTCTTCTCACGTCTCGCCATATGAGCAGGTTGGGGTCTGGACCCTACATCTGGATACGCGTCTGTGATGCGTCTTTGGCTTTTGGTAACGAAGAAAGGACAAGGAAGAGGCTGGTTATATATGAAAAAAGATTGTGGAAAATAATCGGAGAGGGAGGGATAGAACCGGATAAAATCCCTTAAAAAGTAAGAAGAATAGGGGAGGAGAGGACTATAAATGCTGCAACCATTATCAATCTAATCAAGTTTGTGTAGACAAATCATGTCATTGAAGACAAACCGGCATAATTACACAACTAGATAACATGGTTATGTCACCCTTTTCTAATGCACGCACTTTTGCAATACATTTTCCAAGTGGAAGTGCGTACAAAATATCTAATGTTTAAATTTTTTTTATTTCCCACTTGAGTAAGACAGAACTTGTCAAATGAAAAGCTTTTCCAATTTGAATACCATAATCATTTGGTTGTATCAGACTTCCCTTTGTAATCTCCTGCCTAAAGACTTTCGAATTTCTAAATAATTTATCTCAAGTTTCGCTTAAGAGAGTGGTTAATCGTGTATTTGCCACTAAATCACTGCAATTTCTTCGTAAGATAATCATTTGTGCGATAATCTATTCATCTTACAGATCTAATATCCCAGATCTGTTTTTCTAGTCTTCTCTTAACTATTTTTCTGCGGTGCAACGGTACTATATTTTGAAAATAATAAAATTGGTTTAAACGCAAAACAATTTATCATACCAAGCAGCGTTCCGTTTGAAGTATAATTATTCTTGCTTTATTTTCGAGTATCGTTCCAGTATTGTCCTTGTAGCGTTCTTTATTTGAAATAAGTCATTTTATAACCGTTTTACAGATGTTTCAAGTCGCTAAATTACCGTGATTTTCTTCAACCGGCTACTTGAACTAAACCACCTTTCCCCATAACCACAAAATAATTATGCTCACTACAGGGATGCTTTTAGTGAACGAATAGCGAACAAATTGGTTCTTTTGAGACAAGATCTTTCTTCGAGTAGAGGAACAACATTATGTTCAAGATTTTAAGCTTCAAAATGCAGTAAAGTCATGAAAACTGGCGCCAAAACTTTGAAAAGGCAATTCACAAAATAGCACGTTTTGAGGAGAGGTGAGTAAAAAGGGAGAGTTTTATTTTATTATGATTTGTTGGATGAGTAGGCTTAAGATGTATTGTTTGGTTATTGTACTGTTCTATAGTCTGTGACATTTTCTCTTTAATTTTAGATGAAATTGTTTTGTAAAATGTCGTTTTAGAACATTGGTGTTTCTGCGTTATTTTTTTAAAAGAATCTTAATACAAGGTCCACATTAAAAAAACAAATCATACATTTTAAGCCGTGAATCTCATCTTGAAATTGTTGTTGTGTAGCAGTAAATCAATCAGAAAAACTGAGATTATTGATTTTCACATGACGATGATGTTGAAAACAACTTTTCATCATTCACGGATGGACGCTGTTGAGAGAAATTGCGAGCATCTTTTTTCTCTTTTTGTGAACTCTATTTGTAGAACTCACTTTTGCTCCGAGACCGTTCATACATATAATTATCTATTAAAACATAGTCATACATGCTACTTTCTCCCTTCGAACCGGTCTAGTGTAATTGCAGTCAAAATAGGACGAAATAAAACGGTGCCACCAAATTTCTTGAACATTTTTTTAGAAAACGGAGTCGTTGTTTGACATCAATTACGTGCGTTATGTTTATCACTGTTGGGTGTTAAAATGTCCTTTGTAAAAAAAATCATAGAATTTTAATACTTTTGCAAACATTTAGACGACTTATCTCATCATTACGTTGTTAAAGCTCTTTAACATCTTTTATTTTTAAAAAATCTTTGGATAGAGCATAATGCCGTTGAAAACATTCACTAAATGGTTTCATATCTGGTACAATTTTGTTTTATTCATTTAGTTAACCAGTACCGCGTTACATTACCAAGTAATATTTCTTTGTTTCCCACGCAAAATTTTGTCCGTGCTCCAAGCTCTATTCTTGGCATTTCTACCTGTTGTGAAATTTATCCGGAGGACGCTTTAAGGTTTATGTTATTTTAATATCATGCTGTAACTCACAGTGGCAAATTTAATTATTTTAAATAAATACCCTAAATTTCTAAAATTATTCGCTAGAAAAGAAGTTTTTTAGTGTTTGTTATTGTTGAAAATGTGATTTGATTCTGTTTGCCTTGTTTGTATTTTTTCCCGCTTAATTCAAAATGAACTGTTAGCACAGAATAGAACTATCTACCTTTTGAAATACTTAAATATTTAATCAGTTTTCTCCAAAACCAGCATGCTTTGAGTCCATTGAACCATAACCTTTACGATTCCTTCAAAAGCCGGAACTTTCGTAAATTTGGTGTTTCCCTCGAAAGCATTATGTAAAATTGTGTGCCCTGATGCTCTGTCAAGAGATGTTTACGCTATCTATAAATTCATTGCAATGTATGGCAACTTAAACATATGCACGTCAACGCCTTTACACTGAAAAACGCGCCTTATTTCTTGTTCTTTATCTGCTATCAACAAGCTGTAAGTTGACATTGATTTCGTGCAGTTTACTAGAAGATATATTTCACTGTAAACGAAGAAAACGATTTCAATATATTGGATATAGGGCACTGGTTTGTTTTTGTAACAATGCACACGGGATTTTAATTCTCTTTTAAATTCACTACCCCCGTTTTTGTTTTATTGGCATCTCGTTCCCTCTAACTGATATTGTTTGCACATATTACACTAGTAGATAAAAAGTACCCTAAATATTATTTTTCAGTCACGCGGCTTTCCGCTGACCAGTGATGACAATAAGAGCATCATGGGTAATCCGGCAGACCGTGATGCATCAGGGGCCGTGTGTCTGTGTCATGTTGATGTTGTTGTTCCACCTGCCAGAGTCTGCAAGAGTCCCCAGTGTAGTATACATAGGTAATTTGCGGTAATTTGGACTTTTCCCGATCCCGTTTATTTTGAATCTCTTCTTCTTTATGTCGTGTTGTTGTTGTTTGTGTTGTGCTGTTGTTGTTTGTGTTGTGCTGTTGTTGTTTGTGTCGTGCTGTTGTTGTTTGTGTCGTGCTGTTGTTGTTTGTGCTGTGCTGTTGTTGTTTGTGCTGTGCTGTTGTTGTTTGTGTCGTGCTGTTGTTGTTTGTGTCGTGTTGTTGTTGTTTGTGTTATGTGGTTGTTGTTTGTGTTATGTTGTTGTTTGTGCTGTGCTGTTGTTGTTTGTGTTGTGCTGTTGTTATTGTTGTTGTGCTGTTGTTGTTTGTGCTGTGCTGTTGTTGTTTGTGTCGTGCTGTTGTTGTTTGTGCTGTGCTGTTGTTGTTTGTGCTGTGCTGTTGTTGTTTGTGCTGTGCTGTTGTTGTTTGTGCTGTGCTGTTGTTGTTTGTGTTGTGCTGTTGTTGTTTGTGTTATGTTGTTGTTTGTGCTGTGCTGTTGTTGTTTGTGTTGTGCTGTTGTTATTGTTGTTGTGCTGTTGTTGTTTGTGCTGTGCTGTTGTTGTTTGTGCTGTGCTGTTGTTGTTTGTGCTGTGCTGTTGTTGTTTGTGCTGTGCTGTTGTTGTTTGTGTTGTGCTGTTGTTGTTTGTGCTGTGCTGTTGTTGTTTGTGTTGTGCTGTTGTTGTTTGTGCTGTGCTGTTGTTGTTTGTGCTGTGCTGTTGTTGTTTGTGCTGTGTTGTTGTTGTTTGTGTTGTGCTGTTGTTATTGTTGTTGTGCTGTTGTTGTTTGTGCTGTGCTGTTGTTGTTTGTGTTGTGCTGTTGTTGTTTGTGCTGTGCTGTTGTTGTTTGTGTTGTGCTGTTGTTGTTTGTGTTATGTTGTTGTTTGTGTTGTTGTTGTTGTTATTGTTGTTGTTTTTTGTGTCGTGTTGTCGGTTTGTTCCTCTTTTTACCTTCTTCGTAATTGGTCCATTTCTTCATCTTCTTTTCCTTTTCCCCAC
The DNA here is from genome assembly GCF_932526225.1 of Nematostella vectensis. NCBI lineage: Eukaryota > Metazoa > Cnidaria > Anthozoa > Actiniaria > Edwardsiidae > Nematostella > Nematostella vectensis. Next base: position 4,219,650 of record NC_064044.1, read on the forward strand.
CGTTGTTTTCGTCCAATCCGTCCCATGTTATCTTGTTCTATTTCCTTTCCTTCTTCTGTCTTCTTCTTTTTTCTTGATATAATAATTCTTATTTTTTTCCCTTTTAATCTTCTTTTTTGTCTAACCTGGTCCTCCTTCTTTTTTTAGAGCGTTATTTCTTTTTTAGTTGTTGTTGCTGTGTGTTGGTGTTCTTCTTCTTTTTATTCTCTTCATCTTCATCTCCATTCCCACTAAAGCTCAATAGTCCTGCTAATATCAGTATAATCCATCTAATTTCATTTATCCTCTCTCCCCCAGCCCAGCTAGGGATGTCACCATCCCAGCAACCACTCAATGCAGTAGAGTCCGCCATTCGCTATGTCAACAAGCGATCAGATCTTTTGCCAAACACGACAATCAAGCTTCTCCAGGAGACGTATTCAAAAGATAATCTATTACAATATGGTAAGAAATAAAGTATAAAAACATTGGAATTTTAGCAGCGAGACTGTATCATTATTATAAACAGGCTAACAACAGAAATCCGCAAGTTTTAATGCCTATGGCATGAAATAAGTGCGGAGGTAATCACGGTGGTGGTTGTGTTCAAGTGATAATGACGGTAATAATGATGATAATGCTGATGATGACGGTAATAATGATGATGATCTAATCAAGATGATGATGACAAATCAAGGTGACGATGATGATGATGGTAAAGTCAATGAAAATCGATTATCGTTGTAAATATTCGGTTGCTATAAGCAACAGTATGCTGACTCCTTTCTACTTTCCGTCCCCACAGCTCTCAACCTCTCCTCCTATGACGTCATCGCGCTGTTGGTTGATGCTCACCCGCAGCCTTCCCAGCAGGCCATGAGCGCAATGTTTCGTATCCCCATGGTAACCCTACATGAAGCACACACGTACACCTCTCAGACCCAATCTTTGCTGCAGTATGGAATATGCGTCGGTCCTAGCGGATATGACGTCACAAGAGCGATGAATGACGTCATAACACACCTGAATCGTAACAAAATCCTCGTTTTATATGACGGTTAGTATTAACCATTTGGTTCTCTGTCGCCGCCATTTTGCCATCCAAGTAGGTGAAATCATCCCTTTCCTAGCTAGAGTGACTGTTTTGGGAAAGTTAGAGTGACTGATTTGGGAAAGTTAGGGTGACTGATTTGGGAAAGTTAGGGTGACTGATTTGGGAAAGCTAGGGTGACTGATTTGGAAAAGTTAGGGTGACTGATTTGGGAAAGTTAGGGTGACTGATTTGGGAAAGCTAGAGTGACTGATTTGGGAAAGTTAGGGTGACTGATTTGGTAAAGCTAGGGTGATGATTTGGGAAAGCTAGGATGACTGATTTGAGAAAGCTAGGGTGATGATTTGGGAAAGCTAGGGTGACTGATTTGGGAAAGCTAGGATGCTACGATGACAAAATGGCGGCTGAGCGAAACGAGACAATTTCCATTATGCTTTGGTTTGCGGGACGAGAAACCACATAGCCGTAGCAAGCCTCGAATTATTGGGGGGGGGGGGGCACAATACAGAAACATTAAGAAAACAATTGAGTGGACAGCCAAGCCCCTACTGGTCATTTTCTTATTATTTTTGAAAATATTGGGGGGGGGGGAAGGCACATGCCCCCAGTGCCCCACCCCCTGTTACGGCCCTGAACCAATACCATAATATTGAGGTATTGAGGTCGTTTTGAGGGACTGGTACCGAGGGCTCTTAGTTTCTTTTCAGATACTTTCTCTATTGACCAAGGATGGTCACAGTCCCTGTTTTTCTCTTCTGATTACAAGTCATAATGTTTACGAAGCACCTGCGGTACGGCAACCTTTAAAATGACAAGAATCATGCGGTTTTTCCAAATAAGGAATATATTAGTTTCCTTATATGGAAGTGGCCGCGTTTGACAAAAACGACAATTTTTGGCTAAATTTTCTTGATATGTATCGAGATTCCATTTTTTTAAGGACGCTGGCGCAGTCAAGCGATGCTTTTTATTTCGCGGCTTCCGTCAAACTCGAGTTACTCCAAGATGTCCCTGGAGATCGAGTCTGACTCGTGGTTGTGCGGAGACACCAAGGAGCTCCTTGGTAGACTCAACAATGCACCGACAGAAGTCATCGCGCTCTTCTGTGACTCGTACCTTGTGGCGGAAGTCATTGACAAGGTGCACTGCGCATGCTCATTCAAAGTGGAGAAACCGCATATCTGGCTGATCGCAGATATGGTACGTCCATACAGTTGTATACCATTATATTGACAAGCCTGTGACGCTTGGATATAATTTTTATGCAACAGATTTGTTTTGTGTAAATGTGCCCACCCCACACTTCAACCAGGTTTCTTTTTCTGTTTTGCCCACGGGCCCGTTATAGAAACGGATTTTCTTTGTCTTAGAAACTTCGGGCATACAATCTGGGATACTATTAAAGAGAAATAGCTGAAAAAGGGAGTCTCCTCTAGCTGATCTCTGGCTTTTAGAGAGCCTTATTGACAAATTTGAACAGTTTGAGAAAAACAGTGTGAGTTTTTTTTCATTCTCGTCCTCTGTACAGTCATGGAGTCCCAAAGTCAGTCCGTCACGTGTAGTTCATGTTAGGGAAAGTCGATAACATCACCTTCTTTCGTTATGTGTCTAAGATTATCGCTCGTTGTCGCCAAGTGTTGTTCATTGTCGCCCGTTGTTGTTGTTGTCACTATGTGTTCTTGGCTGTCTTGGCCGTTCGCTGTAATTTAATTAAGAACTATTTACCCTCCAAAGATCCCTTCAGTATCGATGCCAGTGCAGTCGTCTCAAGTCGTACTTGGTTTTTTGCCTCAAGTTACAGACAGCTACCTAACACGACACATCGACCGGGAACTGAACCTCAGCAAAACCGCGATATATGTAAGTCTATTTGCCGATATTTGCCGATTTTCAAGTGTTTCCGATAAGAAAATTGCTTTAAAGCTCATTTTATATACGTAAACAATTATACCCTTTCCATTTCGAGGGAACATAGTGGTTTTAAAAATATCTACCAGGAGGCTTCGGCTCTCGGTAGATATTTCGCCACTATCCACCTCAATGGAAATGGTATAATTGTTAACTATGTGCGAAAAATGTAAGTCTGTGTGCGATATAAAGTAGTCTACTTGCGATATATGTAAGTAATTTTCCTATGCGCGCAATTAATGAACGAAGATTCTTTTTAGTTAGGGGCGTTCATTTTCAAGTTTGGGGCTTTCAGTTTTATGTTTCTCATCATCACTTTTAAGTTATGTCCTCATCATTTTCCAGAATTCGGTGTACTTCGCGTACGACGCCGTTTTAGCCACCGCGCATGCTCTAGATAAAGTCATTCTAGAAGACCGCTGGGTGTCATTAAATCGGTCTCACGGGCTCACAACTTCTCTAAATGGGCCTTCAATATTTGAAGAAATGAAGAAGGTTGGTATGTCGCCTAATTGATTCAAGTCTTGATTGTCATATTTTATATTTTATATTATATGATTGATTATCTTTTTTATCTCTGTTTTCTTCAGTTGAAGATCAACTCAACAACAGGAATCCTGGACATCGCTCACGACGGCAGTAGACGAAATTTAGAGCTGGAGGTCTTTAACCTCCAAAACGACATTTTTACTAAGGTATGATGACTTAGTCCCAAGTATTATTGATCGGGTTTCCTGTGGTAGTGAGAGGTGTGGGGTCACAGAAAGAGCCCTTTTGAATCATGGTTCATCTCTGGGCACAACCTGGTAAAACGCCAGGGACAACAGGCTGAAGCTATGTATGCTGCATTTTTATCCATGGTTGTTGTTTGTGAGGAAAAACTGTGTAAGAAAACGTTAAAAAAACCTTCAAGAAACCGGCTCAAACCGGAAGTTGCGAAAGGCACAGCCACCGGAAGTTGCGCAAACAGCTCTGCCCACTCTATTCCAAACGATCAGTCAATGATTGTGAGAAGTTTTGATGTCTTTTTGCAGATTGGCGTTTGGAGCGCCAGCAGTGGTGTGACGGTCAGCGGCTCTGTGAAGCAGAACAGGCCCACCACCGACCTAGTCCCTCTCGATAAGCTCCACCGGAAGTTGGAGGTGGTCGTAGTACTGGTAAGATTCAGTCAAAGTCTAAACAAAAAAGGCCATTAATGGCAAGAGGCGTATGAGATGTAGATGGTACTCGTGATAGTATGCGCACTACACACAAGAGACGCAGATAGAACCGCAACGTACGGTACATGCTATACACGTTGGTAATAATGCAGTACACTCAATACACGTGGTTAGTATTCGCTGTACACGCAAACACGTGGATAGTACACGCTGTACACGCAAGACACGTGGCTAATATATGCGGTACATGCAATACACGTGGCTAGTATGCGTTGTACACGCAAGACACGTGTATAGTAAACGCGGTACACGCAAGACACGTGGCTAGTATACGCGGTACACGAAAGACAGGTGGCTAGTTCACGCGGTACACGAAAGACAGGTGGCTAGTTCACGCGGTACATGTAAGACATGTGGCTAGTATGTGCGGTACACGCACAAAACGTGGATAGTACAACACGCAAGACATGGATTAATTTTTCTGACAAGGGAAGCTGCGCAGGCCTCGATATCACATGCAATTCCGTAGGGCGCTTTTTGAGTGTGGAGCATGTGTGCGCTTTCCCTGCAACCAAGTCACGAGCGTAACATGACCAAGTCACGAGCGTTGCATGACCAAGTCACGAGCGTTGCATGACCAAGTCACGAGCGTAACATGACCAAGTCACGAGCGTAACATGACCAAGTCACGAGCGTTGCATGACCAAGTCACGAGCGTTGCATGACCATGTCACGAGCGTAACATGACCAAGTCACGAGCGTTGCATGACCATGTCACGAGCGTTGCATGACCAAGTCACGAGCGTTGCATGACCAAGTCACGAGCGTTGCATGACCAAGTCACGAGCGTTGCATGACCAAGTCACGAGCGTTGCATGACCAAGTCACGAGCGTAACATGACCAAGTCACGAGCGTAACATGACCAAGTCACGAGCGTAACATGACCAAGTCACGAGCGTAACATGACCAAGTCACGAGCGTTGCATGACCAAGTCACGAGCGTTGCATGACCAAGTCACGAGCGTAACATGACCAAGTCACGAGCGTAACATGACCATGTCACGAGCGTTGCATGACCAAGTCACGAGCGTTGCATGACCAAGTCACGAGCGTTGCATGACCAAGTCACGAGCGTAACATGACCAAGTCACGAGCGTAACATGACCATGTCACGAGCGTTGCATGACCAAGTCACGAGCGTTGCATGACCAAGTCACGAGCGTTGCATGACCAAGTCACGAGCGTAACATGACCAAGTCACGAGCGTAACATGACCAAGTCACGAGCGTAACATGACCAAGTCACGAGCGTTGCATGACCAAGTCACGAGCGTAACATGACTCCGACACTAGCGGATGCAAAGAGAACACTGCAGCACCCCTAACTACACGCTTGTTTCTGAAAGACCCCAACAAGTATCAAGCTCAAATAAGTTTCCATCTACAGTTTAAAATTCTTTTAGAAGTTGTTGTTTTGTACTTATAGCTTTACAAGGAAGGCACATACTTTGATCGATGGATTTGAGAGAAGTTGAAGTCCCTAATCAAACTAGAATCAGACAGCTTTTCGTTTCGCCTTTGAATCATTTGATGGTTTATGGTAAACACTGGGGGCACGTGCCCCCCACCCCCAATATTTTCAAAAACTACAAGGAAATGACCAGAAGGGGCGTGGCTGTGCCCCCCAATGTTTCTTAATGTTACTGTATCGTGCAGACCCCCCCCCCCCCAATAATTCGAGGGCTGCTACGGCTATGTGTTAAGACAGGTTACAGTCTTACAGAGAGTAACTGTAGAATATTATCTATTACTTTGTAAAGGTTGATTTTAACCCGGCCTCCCTACAATGACATTTTCAATGGATTTTTTCCATTGAAAAAATCCATTTTTTCCATCGTAAAATCGAGGACCTCTTTGCAACGATACATCGATTTTACGATACATTTTCTTTCTCCCGAGGCATATCGTAAAATCCAGATTCCACTGTGTATTGAAAGGGTTGTAAGTGCCAATAAACTAAAGCTACTGATACATCCTGGTGTTGCATGCACTTGTTTGCAGGATTCCCCTTTTGTGATGCTGAACGAGGCGGGTGTACTCGAAGGTTTCAGCATTGACCTAATCAAAGAGATTTCACAGATGCTCGGCTTTGCCTATAACGTGTATTTGAGTCCTGATGGCCTATACGGAGGGAGCGATGGCCTGGGAGGCTACACGGGAATCGTAGGGCAGATCATAAAAGGGGTAAGATGTAGTGCTGAGGAGATACTGTGGTGGGAAGGGTGTGATGCTGTAGAGGGGGAGCGGCTATATTGGTAGCAAATGGCAGATCACCAAAGGAGTAAGGTTGCGGTGTAGGATGTGATGCTATTGAGGGGATATTACAATATATATACATTGATAGGGCATGGCAGGGGTAAAGTTGAAAGGGGTTAGGTCATGGTGTAGAGCGTGGTTGTATAAGGGGAAGACTGCATTGGTAGCGCATATCAGATGATGAGGGGTACGTTGGGGGATAGGATGTGATGGTGTAGGGAGTAGGAGGTCGGTAGTGCAGTAACGCATATTTTTATAAATTGATGCTATCGGGGCGGGTGCACCGTAGCAGATAAATTAATTTAAGAACCATCAATTATATAAGAAAGGCGATAAAAGGGCGATCTAGATAGCGTTTTAGGGCAGAGGTGAGGTCTGAAATCGTAAGATTAGTCTATGGGCAAGGAGAGCTGGTTGGTATTAGGAGGGGGAGGGGGGGGGGGATGAAAGGGACAGTCTTGACATTTGCCCGAAATGAAGGTGAGGTGGCCTTTAAGTGTTGGGTTGAGGCTACACTGGATTTGTAAGGTAGATCGTGGAAACGTACTGGGGTTGGTTACCGTAAGGGGTAGATATGTAAAGGGAAATGCAAACTAGCTGCTGTTTCTAAATAATTCTATGCCCTTAAAGTTAGGGGACCACTGTAATTGGCTCTGCTGTAGTGGCTCGCGGCCAGTGTCCATTTTCGTTGTTATCATATTTTAAGGCGAAGCGAAATAAATAGAGTAACTGTGCCCTCATCTTATCTAGAAAGCGGATTTATCGACATCTCCGCTGACCATTACTTCGGAGCGACTGCAGTATCTCGAGTTCAGCAAGCCCTTTATGCAGTTCACAATGAGCTTGATTTCCAAGAAATTCGACAATGATAATCAGTATCTGATGGCCTTCATGCGTCCCTATTCTTCTACTGTCTGGTAAGTAACGAGTAGCGAGTAGCGCCGAATACTCGACAAAGAGTATCTAATGGCATACAAACGTCTCTACTCTCCTACTGCCTGGCGAGTAGCGAGTAGCGAGAATAACTCGACAGTCAGTATCTAATGGCATGCATGCGTCGGTACTTTTATACTGTCTGGCGAGTAGCGAGTAGCGAGAATAACTCGACAGTCAGTATCTAATGGCATGCATGCGTCGGTACTTTTATACTGTCTGGCGAGTAGCGAGTAGCGAGAATAACTCGACAGTCAGTATATAATGCCTCTAGCTAGTATCTAGTCATAAAATAACACAATTCTTTACTGTCATTTTATTAATTGAATATCAGTATCTAATATATCTAGTATCTAGTCATATCATACATTCTTTACTGTCATGTTATTAATTGAATATATGTATCCTATGGCCATGATCAGTTCCTACTCTTGTAATGTTTGGTAAGTAACGTTTAGCGGGTAAAAGGAAACTGTTTAACTCGACAAAGTTTTTTCGTTAGATGTAATTGATCCATCCATTTTAGGCTTCTGACGCTGGCAGGTCTGCTTCTGGTAACGATTCTCATGTTTGTCGTGAACTACATCAGTCCGTATGGCTACCGTAAGTCGCATAAGAGCAAGAATGGAGAGGCGTTTAACTTTTTCAACAGCTTGTGGTTCTGCCTTGCCTCCATGCTACAACAGGGCGCGGACAGCACCCCCCGGTCACTATCCGGTAAGTAGCCAGCCTCACCTCACCCTACACGTTCTCTCGCCTCGCCTCGCCTCGCCTCACAGCACCCCTCGGTCATTATCCGGTAAGTAGCCAGCCTCACCTCACCTTACACGTTCTCTCGCCTCGCCTCGCCTCGCCTCGCCTCACAGCACCCCTCGGTCCCTATCCGGTAAATAGCCAGCCTCACCTCACCTTACACGTTTCTCTCGCCTCGCCTCACCTCGCCCCGCCCCGCCCCGCCCCGCCCCGCCTCACAGCACCCCTCGGTCACTATCCGGTAAGTAGCCAGCCTCACCTCACCTTACACGTTCTCTCGCCTCGCCCCGCCTCGCCCCGCCTCACAGCACCCCTCAGTCACTATCCGGTAAATAGCCAGCCTCACCTCACCTTACACGTTTCTCTCGCCTCGCCTCACCTCGCCTCGCCCCGCCCCGCCCCGCCTCACAGCACCCCTCAGTCACTATCCGGTAAGTAGCCAGCCTCACCTCACCTTACACGTTTCTCTCGCCTCGCCTCGCCTCACAGCACCCCTCGGTCCCTATCCGGTAAATAGCCAGCCTCACCTCACCTTACACGTTTCTCTCGCCTCGCCTCACCTCGCCTCGCCTCGCCTCGCCTCGCCTCACAGCACCCCTCGGTCATTATCCGGTAAATAGCCAGCCTCACCTCACCTTACACGTTTCTCTCGCCTCGCCTCACCTCGCCCCGCCCCGCCCCGCCCCGCCCCGCCTCACAGCACCCCTCGGTCACTATCCGGTAAGTAGCCAGCCTCACCTCACCTTACACGTTCTCTCGCCTCGCCCCGCCTCGCCCCGCCTCACAGCACCCCTCAGTCACTATCCGGTAAGTAGCCAGCCTCACCTCACCTTACACGTTTCTCTCGCCTCGCCTCACCTCGCCCCGCCCCGCCCCGCCCCGCCCCGCCTCACAGCACCCCTCGGTCACTATCCGGTAAGTAGCCAGCCTCACCTCACCTTACACGTTCTCTCGCCTCGCCCCGCCTTGCCCCGCCTCACAGCACCCCTCAGTCACTATCCGGTAAATAGCCAGCCTCACCTCACCTTACACGTTTCTCTCGCCTCGCCTCACCTCGCCTCGCCTCGCCCCGCCCCGCCTCACAGCACCCCTCGGTCATTATCCGGTAAGTAGCCAGCCTCACCCCACCTTACACGTTTCTCTCGCCTCGCCTCGCCTCACAGCACCCCTCGGTCCCTATCCGGTAAATAGCCAGCCTCACCTCACCTTACACGTTTCTCTCGCCTCGCCTCACCTCGCCTCGCCTCGCCTCGCCTCGCCTCACAGCACCCCTCGGTCATTATCCGGTAAGTAGCCAGCCTCACCTCACCTTACACGTTCTCTCGCCTCGCCTCGCCTCGCCTCGCCTCGCCTCGCCTCACCTTACACGTTTCTCTCGCCTCGCCTCGCCTCACAGCACCCCTCGGTCATTATCCGGTAAGTAGCCAGCCTCACCTCACCTTACACGTTCTCTCGCCTCGCCCCGCCCCGCCTCACAGCACCCCTCGGTCATTATCCGGTAAGTAGCCAGCCTCACCCCACCTTACACGTTCTCTCGCCTCGCCTCACCTCACAGCACCCCTCGGTCCCTATCCGGTAAATAGCCAGCCTCACCTCACCTTACACGTTTCTCTCGCCTCGCCTCACCTCGCCTCGCCTCGCCTCGCCTCGCCTCACAGCACCCCTCGGTCATTATCCGGTAAGTAGCCAGCCTCACCTCACCTTACACGTTCTCTCGCCTTGCCTCGCCCCGCCCCGCCTCACAGCACCCCTCGGTCACTATCCGGTAAGTAGCCAGCCTCACCTCACCTTACACGTTTCTCTCGCCTCGCCTCACCTCGCCTCGCCTCGCCTCGCCTCACAGCACCCCTCGGTCATTATCCGGTAAGTAGCCAGCCTCACCTCACCTTACACGTTTCTCTCGCCTCGCCTCACCTCGCCTCGCCTCGCCTCGCCTCACAGCACCCCTCGGTCACTATCTGGTAAGTAGCCAGCCTCACCTCACCTTACACGTTCTCTCGCCTCGCCTCGCCTCGCCTCACAGCACCCCTCGGTCACTATTCGGTAAGTAGCCAGCCTCACCTCACCTTACACGTTCTCTCGCCTCGCCTTGTCTCGCCTCACAGCACCCCTCGGTCACTATCCGGTAAGTAGCCAGCCTCATCTCACCTTACACGTTCTCTCGCCTCGCCTCGTCTCGCCTCACAGCACCCCTCGGTCACTATCCGGTAAGTAGCCAGCCTCACCTCACCTTACACGCCTTACTCGCCCCCCCCCCCCTCCTTCACCTCACCCCAACCCAACCCACCCCACCCCGCCTCACCTTTTTCATCTCGTTCACAGGTCGTGTCCTAGCGGGATGCTTCTGGTTCTGTATTCTAATCTGGATCTCGACATACACTGCCAATCTGGCGGCGTTTTTCACGGTCCGCAGCGCGGGGAAAACTGTGAGCACTTTGGAAGATGTGGTTGATGGTGGATATCACTTCTACATCATACGTCACACTGCACTCTACCACTTCTTTAAAATGGCTTCTTATCATACCTACAGGTGAGTGGTGTTACTTTTACAAAGCCCAAATATATTTTTGTTACCTCTATTAAGCCCCGTGCAAACAGCGCTAACATTGGCCAGTATTGCTGGTAATACCTCGCTTGGCTGACCACAAGACAACAACTGATTTGCGAACTACTCGGTAACACTTCCCAACTGGCTGTTAAGGCCAGCAGTCAGGAACTGATAGCGCTGTACTTTAAACTGGGGAGGAACCTTTAAATTATTATTATCTCGACCAATAGTACCTAGAGAGAGTACCGCATGTTATCCTTAAAAATCCTTGCAACGCACTAATTCTAGTTGCAATTTCAGTGCAAAAAGGGGCTTGGAAGTTTGTTCCCTAGTCTCGCCTTAGCATTTTGCTTACACCGGATACCGTTCTCGTCCCTTGTAGCTAAAATCTTGACTCAATCTCGTATCCCGCCTGGAATAGGGGCAAATCTTGTTTAACCCTGTTCATCCCTTTCAATGTCTGTATGTTTAGAAAGTTATGGGAGCGTATGAGTGCAGAGAAAACGTTTGTGAACTCGACGAACGAGGGCTACGAGGTGGCACGGAAGAGGAAGAATGCGGTGTTTATGGCAGAGAAGCCGTCCACCGAATACACCATCATGCGGGAACCCTGTGATCTTCAGGCAGGTGAGGCAATAGTACTGTTCGCGTTTGGTTACTGTGGCACCATAATCATCATCCATCACAATCGTCATTAAAAATAATAATAATGAAAATGATAATGATTATAATGATAATGATGATGATGATGATCATCATAATCATCATCGACATCATCATCATCATCGACATCATTATCATCATCATCATCATCAGTTTCATCATAATCCTAGCCATCACTTAAATCATTAGTGTACCTTGTATGCTCTTATGTCGGAGCAAGCGGCCTTATGGACTGCGTCATCATCATCATAGTCATCATCATCATCATCATTATCAGTTTCATCATCATCATAGCCATCACCAAAATCATTAGTGCACCTTGTATGCTCTTATGTCGGAGCAAGCGGCCATATGGACTGCGTCATCATCATCATGGTCATCATCATCATCATCATAATCATCATCACTGCTATCAACATCATCACCGTTATCATCAAAATCAATAATGTACCTCGTGTGCTCTCTTGTCACAGCAAGCGGCCTTATGGGCGCCAGTAGCTACGGCATGGCGATGCCCAAGCACTACCCTTACATTGGGAACATTTCTGTGGCTATTCTACGGCTTCATGAAACTGGTGTCTTGGACTCCCTGTGGCGCAAGTGGTGGGACTACCGTAGCCAGTGCCCCAAGGAGCAGACTCGGTCGGGTAAGCACAGGGATCCTGCTGAATGATTTTAACTTCCTTTCTATCTTCCTCTTCTTCTTAGTAACACATTTTTCTTGTTGCTCGTCTTTATTTTGTTCTTCTTCTTGCTCTTTTTAAGGTTTTTTTGCTGCTGAAATTCTTTATTCTACAAATGTTGTGGTGGACCGTTTGTTCTTCTTCTTTAAAGAGCCCGTGTCTCACCATGTGACCATTTTGGTGTGCCTCAATGAATAAATCATACAGTAAAAACGTTTTTATTTCTGAAATTTTAAAATGATACATGTGACAAAGGTGTCGCGCAATTCGAATCCAGACAGCGGCGTAGCCAGGAGTTATAACAGGAGGGGGCCCGAAAGGTCCTTTCAAGGCATTTTCTCCTGTATTTTAGATAATATCTCATACATTTACTGTATTTTTGGCTGCTATAAAGGGGGGGGGGGAGCGGGCCCCCTTGGCCACCCCCTGGCAACGCCCCTTCCAGAGACTTTTAACAGTATTCTAGTCTGACTGGAATGACGTGTTACATTCCTTAGCTATCGGTACGGGCAAGCAAATCGACCTGGACAGCATGGTGGGCGTGTACGTGGTCTTGGCAACAGGCGGCATTGCCTCCGTCATTCTGGTGATGTGTGAGATCTGGTGGAGTCGCCATGGCAACAGGGTAAAGGCGCACTTCAAAAGCAAGTTTGGCACAGGAGGGTAAGTAGATCATGGATTGATGCCAGCCGCTATTTCGTCATCTTAGCAAAACACTGTCAAGAGCGTACACAGGGGGTGCGCATGGTGCGCGCGCATCCCCCCCCCCCTTGGCGGCCAAATAGTGAGTCATTTCATATTAAGAAACTTTCAAACGCTAGGCTTTTTTCATGTTACCTATGACTGCGCATCCCCCCCCCCCCCCCCCTCAGCCAATCCTGGGTACACGCCTGTCAGGTTTTTAGGAGATTGCAGAGGATTGCAACCTTCCCTGGTAAAATTGAATTAGAATATCACTTAACTTTTCAGAACGAAGAAAAATCATGCCAATGACGTCACTCGGATGTCAAGAATAGAGCAGTATAAACTGGTATCACCCAGCCCTACCGGTAACGATCAGTTCACTACCGAGATGGAAAAGAGGTATGCCAAGGAAAACTCACCCCTCCCCCAAAGTAAAACGTCACAAAATTTAACCCTAAGAGGACATTAATTGGGTGCAATTTAATCCCAACGAGAAAGGCAAAAACCACAGAAATGTATGTAACGCTAAGTCATGGAATTGTTAGGTTTTCTAGTATTTCATAATATATATTATGTACAAACAATGTTTATGACGCTTATTCATGAATATCTCATTAACTAGAGATTAACTTTCAGGTGGCCTTCTGATAGCACCAACAATAGCAAAGTTCCAATAGTGCGAGTCACGTCTCATTCAAGAACCACCGATCTGTAGAGGCTTAAAAAACATCCCTTTCTTCTAAAACGACGTCTGGTCGCTGATACGCATGTCACAGACTGGGTACCATACGTATACGGTACAGTACATTAAATGGATTCTTAAAGTAAGAGTTAAAAAGATCTACATTAAGACCTTGATGTTTCAAAGCAATTCCTGGGGAAGGCCACGGATCCGAGGCCAAATACACGTCAATGGCATTGACCTCTTCTTAGGAATGGTATGGAAATATTCATGGAACATAATTCATGGAAATAGTATACGAAGACGTCTTTATAAAGACCTTGATGTTTTGACGCATTTCCTGGAAGGACCACGGATATGAGGCTTAAATAGAAATACTTTTTTTTTTAGTTAAAAAAAACCTCTTCTTAGGAATGGTATGCAATTATGGGTCTGATGTTTGAAACCATTTCCTTCCTTTGAAAGACCACGGATCTCAGGCCAAAAACACATCCATGTTTCTAGTTAAATGACTTCTGTATAGGAATGGTACCTTTGTTAATACATGTGTCATTTGAAGAAAGTTGGATACAAAGGAAATACTTGAAGGATAGATGAAAATGGAAAGGATAAGTCATTACTATGATAGATCTGGAATCGGTAGACAGACTAAGGATGGACGTTCGGACCCGGACCAGGTTGGACCAAGAAAAAACACATAGACAGTCAACCCAGGGTCTGACAGACCTAAGACAGACATACCAGGGACAGACAGCCAAAGAGACAGACAGACAGGCTGGCAGACCATGGACAGACAAATAGATGGCTAGAGGACAGGTTAAGCAGCAGATGGACAGACAGTCAGAATAAAAGCTTGACAGACAAAACAAGAAATCTGATAACCAGATGAATAGTGATTTCTCCAACACAGAAAATGACGTTAAGATGTGACTAGAAAATCCGAACATTTAAAGGTTTAAATATAATAAAAATCTCAACAAACTTGTACTATACAGTAAATATCTCTCAATAAACCATGTTATTGATAATTTATTTATTTGAACTTGAAGGAAACTAAACTACAGTACATCAGTTAGTATTACCGTATGTATTGTCTGTTGAAGAGAAGAGCAAAAACATATATCCTTAAAGAATATTAAGATATTGTTTATTAACCAGAATACAACACTGACTAAAAACCATTTGGTAATATAAGACATCTTGATGTTCTAAGCTAATAAACTATTGTTTTTGTTATTAACTTTCAATACAAAGCTATGCATTAAACAAAAAGCAAAACTTCCAGTTATAGTATTCAAAAGAAAGGTAGTTTTTGGGTTTGAGTAAAGTAGTTTCTTGCTTTTTAACCAAGATAAGCAATCTTGAAATCACAGCAGTTAAATTCTACTTCATACTTGCTTTCCCTCATAAATACTTGAATTCCAGTCCGCTGAGACAAGAACTTGAGGTGTATATTTTGTCTTCACTCACATGGATGTAAATTTGTCTCATCTTCTTCTATTATTCTGTGATGCCATGATGGTCACAATTCTTATGAAGATGTTGATAGTATCCATGTAAATGCCAATTGACCTGAGAATATAACAACAACTTAGAAACAGAAAGAAGCACAGATATACATCCCTGATTTTAGCCCTAGACCCATAAACAACAACAAAAAAACTCCATCACATTTCTGACATGAATACTCTTTTATACTAAATCTTATATATCACTCATATCCTACTCTCTTATATCACTTACGCATTAATAGGGTCATATGGCCTTGATGCATACAAAGGGTGTGTTTCAGCCTGCCTGATAATCTTCTGAGTGTCATACAACAAGAATCCCCCAAAAATCACTAGGCCGCCATACGTAGTAATCGCCTGAAGGCCGGCACCAACTGCCGTTGTTGCTGGTAAGAAGAGGGAGCCTGGGGAACAGAATGGGGTGAGGGTCAGGGATTTATTTAATCAGTAAGATTTTTAAAAAATAATTATGACATATACCAAGCTGTCTTTCAAGATTTTGAAAAGAATCCATATCCAACCAAGGGACTAAGACACCAGAAATTTTAAAATAGGCTAAAAAGATTTGCCCATTTACACAAAGAGAGCACGGCAGACTGTGTTTCATTTACTACGAAAATAAACAACTTTGTTATACAACACGTCATGTGTGTTTGTTTTGTAAGTGGGGAGATATCAGTTGCGCTGTTGGGGGTGTGGGGCTTGGATTATGAAGTGGATTATGTTTGTCAACAGGGTCTTTGTTCGCATAATACCCAAATCCTTCCCGAGGGGAGAGAGTTCCCAGGCGCAAGGTTGTGCATCTTTTGTCAGCACTTCGTGCTGATACTACACCTATCTGATATCTTTGGACAGTCTATAACCAATGAAACGAACAAAGAACCTGTTGACAAATTAATCCACTTCATAATCCCAGCCCCACACCCCCAACAGCGCAACTGATATCTCCCCACTTACAAAACAAACACACATGACCCGTTGCATAACAAAGTTGTTTATTTTCGTAGTAAATGAAACACATTCTTCCGTGCTCCCTTGTCTACACTTGAATAATGAGCCAGACAGTTGATCCATGCTGAAATTGAAACATACATACTGTAAAAAAGGTCATTTTATCAAAACAAGTAATTTAAGAGCATTTGTGGGAGGGAATAATTGGCATTTCAGTCTTCCTAAATAAGCTGAAAATATGGGTGAAATTCTCTATGTAATCTGCACCCTTTAAAGTACACCCCTTAGAAATTTTGAGTACAGTACCAGTACGTACCAAGTGAGGCCATAACCACACCTCCAAGACCAATAGCCAGAGGGCCACCCCATGTCAGGAACTTCCCATCAGGGGCGCAAGCTGCAGTGAGTGATAGTGCACCAACAACACCTGCTGTAACTACAGCAGCTCGCACCACAAGAGGACCACCAAGGAGCATGATGGGAGCAAGAATGGTGCCCACCAATGAGCTGTGAGCTGTGAGCAGAAATAGAAAGTACTTATTTTAAAGTGTCAGCCAGGCTCATATTTTCTGTGATGAAAGAGATCTGTAATGGCCAAGGTGCTTTCACAATTGTACACAAATTAACAAACTGAAATTCAAACATATTGAAAAAGAGTGCTTAATTTTTTACTTCATCTTTACAGGTAAATAAGTAAGGTAATTTTCATTGAAATAAGTGGCATAAACGACTCACCAAGCCAAGCGAAATGTTTGCCATTAAGACCGGCCTCATAAGGCAAGCTCATGCAAATCATGGATGATGCAATGGTTGCCAACATTCCTCCACCAACAAACTGAAATAAAAATGAATCAAAAAATGAATAAAATAAATGAATGGATTTAAAATATCAAAGTCAAGCAACAAAGAATTTTGCTATATAAGTATAAGCATAGGATAGAAGCTACCATTTTATAGAAGAAAGCTAGCCTATGTGTTACTTTGGGTTTCACATGATTGGCAGAGCAAAGAGATTGAGGGAAATTCAATCAAACTTTCAGCTGAAAATACTTGTTCCACATGCAAGATCTGACATTAGGTACTACAGTATTTAATGAGCCCCAAATCATGTTCCAAGGTTTTCACCACTTTACAGACATAAGTCATCTATATGTCTCCACTCACCAACAAAGGGCTGGCGCGCATCATGGTGTATACTGCTCGACTGCGACTGATGGAGTATGCTGCTCCCGCAGTCACTGCCAGGCTTCCGGCAAAGTAAGCATATGTGGCATGAATACGATCACGCACAACCTGAGGCCACATCACTGAGCGGTCGATGGCTCCAACTTCGCTGGATAACCCCAGGCCATAGTAGCACAGGGCGCCAAGCCCAACTAATCCAGCACCACCAACTAGTGCACGGCCAGTTGTCTCGGCTGCAATAAAAACATGCTTGCTGCGTCATTGAATGACATTTGGAGGGAAAGGCTTATTAAGATAATTGTAGTAGTAAACAAAGTGAGTTTATCAAGTATTAGGCATAACGTGAATATTGATACTACGGTTTTAATGTAAACCTCTGTGGGAGATGGGATTCAGTGTCATTCCGGAAGCATGACGTATCCTTACGCAAGGATCCGGTCTTGTGACCGGAAATTAGAAAGTACCATGTGCTAGCTATATCCAGGGATCGCGGGTGGAATAAACATTCCTTGCTTTACGCACACTAGAGTATGCAGACTATAGCGCTAGCTACATTCTGTTTCCCACCCGCCATCCCCTTACATGGCAGTCAATGATTTAGTTTTTGTTGTATCATTCTGTTCGTTGTCACTGTCCAAGTGTTGGAAATTCATTGTCATAAACTACAATGTATTAGTTTAAGATTTATTATGTATATATACACATTGTATGTAATGTAAATCCGTACGAATTATACTTAATATAGACCATCTCTGTTATTGAACATGGATATTCTTAACAAAACTAAAACAAAACATTCAAACCGGACCAAGGAACTTTAAATATGGACAAAACGTTCACTTGTAATAATCATCAAAGTTTTGTAAAGCTAATATGTCAAAATGCACTTTTTTTCTAATCACTCTGGTTGTTTTTCCTTCTTTCAGTGTGTTATGTAATTTGTCAAAGAAGCCCAATTCAATCACCATTTTCCTTTTAAGGCAAGCTAAACGTTTTTCCTCATCTGATATAACATGTCCATACCTGTTATTCCTGGCGGTTTCTCCACAGCCTCCCAAGTCCGCCATCCACTTCTTGCCTCCGTCTGAAAAGCTCTCCTCCCAACAGCCATTCCACTACTTCGAGCAGTTGCGATACCTCGAGCAGCAAACACGGCGCATGATGGCGCCCCACGAGAAAGCAATCTCACCGCGTACATGATTACTTATTTCAGGTGTCGAAAGTCTGGTTTGATTTCGGTTTAGTACGTCGTTCAAGTGCGTTTTCCTCAAATGTGCAGCGTAATCGCGTGCGATGTAATTTCCTGACTTGTTTACATCAGCACGCATACGAAAATAGTGGGTAACCGCTGACCTTATATCGTAACGCAACAACAAAAACCAGACTTAGTTTGTTTAAAAAATAACTATTGTTTACTATTGTTTCAACTGCGTAGCTATTAATTTTACTTTTTTTAATGTTTGAAATGGTTTTTAGTAAAATATTTTATGATACAAAATCAATTCTCATGGTTTAAGCGCCTGCAATTTCAGCGGTTTCCTAGCACGTTTTATGCGTTAAATCCGCCATCTTACGTTACGTCTGCAAACTGCTCAGCAAACAAAGTTGTCTTCGTACGGCTGAAATTGTCATAAGAATCTCTCGAATATGGATACTAGTCAACAACAACAAGGAGGGCAGACACGCCAACATGCTATGATTTATATATGTGGAGGTAACATCAATTAGAGCGTAGAAGAAATAACACGAACGCACGTGGTTGTCAAAACTGCTTTTTTCTACTTACTTAAGTTTTAAGTATTTTTTGCTGAGTACTGTTTCCAAGTAGACATTATTTACTTTGATGTTTAAAGAGTTAAATACTTTTCTAAATTGTGATACTGTTAATAAATCTTAGCTCTTGAGCTCTGCATTATAATAGCCATGTTCGATTTATTCTAACAATTCAGGAAAACAAACATTTCCAGGCTGTTTAAACTTTTTCAGGTTTGTTGGCAAGAGTTTGAATATTAAGGACTGCAGTTATCTCTTTAATTGTGGATATTCATTGCTCTTGATTGACTTTCAGAATGCCACACAGAAAATGAAATAAAGTCACGTGACCCTATCCGATGTCGAGAATGTGGTTACAGAATCATGTACAAGAAAAGGACAAGAAGAAGTATCCTTTTAACAAACATATGAGCAACCAATAAAGTGATATATGTTATTTTTTTTCTTTTGAAAGGATAATACCTCACTCCCCCCCCCCCCCCCCCCCCCCCGCGTGAATGTGAATAAGTGAATAAGGCAAGTGTGACCCTAATTAATGTAAAGGCTAGGGTTAGAAATTAGTAATGCTGTGGATTTGTTGTTGTATGTTCCTTAACTTTTTTACAGTGGTTGTATTTGATGCAAGATAACAAGAAAAGAGGCATTGTGATTTTGGACACTGCTATGAATGCCCTCCAGAGATTTACAAACAAGAGATGGGAAACATTACTATTTCCATTTAATATAAGTGTTATTGCAAATCTCTGTACATTGCTCAGTTTGTTTTATTTCAATATATACAGTGGTTCATTCCTAGTTTTGAACTTTGTATAGACACATAGTTATTATAAATAAGGTTGTACTCAGAAATTCATTTGTCATGACCCATAGTGGTTCATGGGTGACCACCGGTGGCTCAAGCTCTGTCAATGAGTAATCTGAACTGACCGGCTTATTGACCGTTAATAGAGAGAACATATGGAGTTGTTTCTTTATGCTAGTATTCTTCCAAAAAAATGAAATAAATTCAATCCAACGTGATATAGTACTTGTAGTTAGAGCCCATTTGGTGCCATTTTAGCGCAGTTCGGGGAAATTTAGAATTCCCTCTATCACTCCCACTAACTACCCCAAATGCGCTCTAAATCTCTTAAACATGGAAATAATAGACGGCTACAAGTACTACATCACGTTGGATTGAATTTATTACATTTTTATGGAAGAATACTAGCATAAAGTAACTCCATATGTCAAAGAACTGGTTGGTTCAAATTACTCATTTACAGAGCTAAGGCTAGCTTTGGGTTGACATACAAATGACTGAATCTCGTCTCTCAAAATCATGCAAATCTATACAGGCACAGCTTTCCAAAATGTTTTTGCTTTTTTATTTGATTCCCACTAAGTTTTAAGGGTTTTGACACATGGATTCCCTGAGGGAAACCTTATTTCAAAGAGGTTTACCTGGCTCAATAGGAGGCCACTCAAAGTACCACTCTAGCTAGCATGGCCTACTTACCGGATTTAATTAAAAGGACAACAAATTGGGGCAGGGAAAGAGGCAGTTTTATTACTATTCTCAGCTTATCATCATTTGGTAGGTAAACATGTACCATTAAACTTTTCTAAACTATTGGGCAGGCTTTGCGACCTTTCTGGTGGTTCAAACCTGTACTGATAACAAGAAGAAGAACTCCTACTTGAGAGAATTGAGTCATCCTGAATAATATATAGCCTTCGTGTAGCAGCTGACTCTTGTGTAGGCTAAATAATATAACTTGTTTTATCCTTGTAGTTTTTTTCTTGTAAAAATTGCCACTTATTACCCTAGGCAGGCAAATAAAATTTAGGAGACTGTGTCAACTACACCTATGTTATTGTGTTATACAAAATTAGAAGACAAATTATTTGAAGGAATTTCAAATAATCCATCTAAAAATAAAGTTTCGACTGAAGTATTTTTTATAGCTTCTCAAATCAGCTGATGGAAATGAATGCTTTATCACACTTTGTATTTTCCTAGGACGACATAATTGCAGCTGACATTTTAATCATCACTGTGAGCTATATAAGGTCCCATAGAGATGTCACTAACTTCATAAACCATATGATAATAATTTACTTCTTCGTGCATGTTTATATATTCAGCTGTGTTTACTAATGCATAGACAAAATGTGTCAAATTTTTTTAAGAATATTGAAAACATTCAGAGGCTACAAAAAAAGACAGATCTTTGTTTTGTTTCCCGTGTACTTCTTCCGTTGACTATTCGGGGTCTTTTCGGTGAGCGCTCGCGACACCAGGCCTTGAACTGCGCCAGGTGATCGGAAAAGCTGGCTACATTCAAAATGGCGGCTCCGTGCTAACCTGCGCTCTGTGCTTGAAGGGCCAAATTCTTCAACTCATAACTTCTTTATTCCTTACTTTTACATGTTTTAACCCACCGTAAATACGCCTAATACATAATTTTCCACGATGACTGAATTATTTAGCCACTACGAACAGCAGTTTGGGAATTTGAGCGCAGAAATTACGGCAAAAATTTGCAAGATCCCTAATTTGCATGGAGGTTAGTAGCTAAACTGAACGGAAATACGATTTATTTCAGGATCGAATTTCTTTATTATCAGCACTTTGTCAGCAAATAGATTTACTCCCTGATTTTGTATTTAGAGGCGAAACGAAATACTGTCGCCGATGTTGAGAGGTCGTTCGAAGAAGCGAATGAGTTGGTAAGATAAATTCCCATTCATCCCCTTTGCTTTGACAGCCATTTTGAAACGATTGTTTTCTTTTCCTTATAAAACATAATGCCACAACGAAACATCTATGATAAATTGTCTAATAACACTTAATTTAGAACAACACTGATTTTACATTTTTGTGTGTGACTGAAAAACGCTACGAAAACAAAATACTGTTGCTTGCAGTAGAAGTAGTCTAACATTTCACTAATTCACCAAAAGTGTGACAGTTATTATTATTATAAATTATGCAGAATAAGATAAAGTATCATAATTTACAACCTTTTTTTAACTTAATTAAGTTTGGTAGAATATTATTGAACTGTGTGATCATTGTTTTGTGTGGTTACGGCCTGGCCAAACAAGGACACATGTTGCCGGAAACATTGGGGAAAAATGTTTCCTAAATGTTTCTGCGGGTGGCCAAACGACCACGAAACATCGGGAAACATGTTTCCTTTGCAGCGCCACACACACAGTCCACGTCAAGTACAGAGCTCCGTAAATATCGAAAAAGCAGACCCGTAGATTAACTTTGATCATTTCTAAGTTGAAAATAATGTTCTGTGTACACAAGGCAATCACGCGAGCTTCTTGGGAGTAGTTTTCTACGCCTATTAAAGTTTAAGACATTATTCCGAACTTGATCATATCTCTTCTTTGTTGGATATGTCCCATAGACATTTCCTATATTCGTAAGACACAATCAAACGCTCTATTTCGTCTGTCCAGAGCCTTCCCCTTTTCTTTGGTCTTTTTTGCACAACAACCACATCTTCGTGCGCCATTTTGATTTGGTACGCCGCGAGTGTTGCCAGGCAACAAGCCTAGAAATTGTTGCCTTGCGTGGCCAAACGAAGATACATTCGGAAAACAATGTTTCCACGCGCTTGGAAACATGAAATGTTTCTCCCTCACTGTGGAAATATTTTTTTGTGTCCTGGACACCTTTTTGAAAAAATACAAAATAATGATCATGCTCGAAGATCCAGTGTACTTTTTTAAGGTGTGAAAAAAAGGCCTAATCACAGCACAGCAATGTTTACTTGTAATTCCTAATTAACAACGCTCACGTCACTGACAAATGCTTTGCCTGTTTGATGGATCAAGTTACTTCGTCTGTAGTTTACTTTGTTGTTGTGGTCATTTGCCCACTGAAGTCAATCATCCAACTGCAAGCGAACAAGCTCCAAGCGATTGGAGATCAGATGTATATTGAGACAAATTCTTTCTTCAGTAAACTTACTAGTGAAAATTTTCCTGATGTCGAGCGTCGGGCTGCAGCATGAAAATAACGTAAACAAAGGCTAAGTTTTCACATGTTGTCTATGACAGCATTTCTTCGCAAAAAGTTAAAACTATTAAAAAATGAGACAACTATTTAGTTTGTACTGGCCGAAAAGAAGCATATTTTTGATGTTCCATTTTGGTATCTTGAAGAAAGAAACTGTATTTAATTCTGTCAGATTAATTTTTATTTTATCGGCTGTCAGTTTTAAATTGGCTTAGCTTCCAACGTGTCACACCCCCAGAACTAGTCTGACTAGGAAACTTTTCCAGCGGCCCTTCTGCGGTAGTGACTCTTGTGAGTGCCCACAAGCTATGCTGGATCCTCGAGAATGAATATTGATATGTGCATTTTTTAAGTTTTCCATTGAACGACCCAAACAACATTGTTGTCCAAGTCAGCCATAGCTCATCACCTTTTTATTTTATGACGTTAGATGCTTTCTTCTGTTCTGATTTTGCATAGTAGTGATTTTTGGTCATGCTTTGTATTACTGTAGCATGTGAACTCATGTCATTCAGATAGCCAACCGTGCCTTGCTTCCTAGTACTCTCAAGGTGGTCATGGTTGTGCACTTCACACTGTAAGGCTAAAAAGATCAGACCTTTTATCACGACTGACTTGTGATGTATTTTTCCAGCTCGAGCAGATGGATCTAGAGGCAAGAGAGATCACTGGTCCAGAAAAGAGTAAACTATCAAACAGGCTAAAGACTTACAAGAATGAAATGAAAAAATTTAAAGATGATTTGGTAAGCATAGTTCTACACTATTTTCTTTTTATAAGAACCTCTAATTTTCAGTCGAGGCTGGAACGTCTTATTTTTTTTAAGCATTTTAAGGCTGAATTATTATGTTCTTAAAAATGTTCTTAACTTGTAGTGTATACAACTATAATACCCAATAAATTATTAGGACGATAATTACACAAATGATCAATAGCAATATATATAAGGTTCTTATATGCACAATTTCATTCTGCACTCAGGCTGGACGTTCCTATGAAAAAAGGTTCTTATTAAAAAATGTGTATGTAAAAGAACAACTTGGGATGTCACTGGCCAGTGATGAAATATTTATTGACAGTTCTTACACTCATGATTGTAAGCCATCCTTAGCAATTCAAAGTCGCATGAAAAGCGCTTAAAGTATACACCCTCCTGCTAGTTTGTTAATAATCAAGTCTTTTTTTTCATTTTTGTTTAGAAAAAGGCTCGAATAGCCTTCTCAGACCAAGAGGGGAGAAATGAACTTTTGGACAGTGAAGATGCTCACAACTCTGAAGACCAGGTAAGAAGCTGGCACCAAGAAAGAACATTTGGGAATTGTGGAATGTTTTGTCCGAAAACTCAATAATTATTCAATAGCCATAATTGAGGGATATCAAAGGCAGGGAAGCACAATTTGTTGTGCTTAGAAAACTTGGCTAGAAAGCTTGGTTTATTACTTAAAAATTTGGTTTAATTACATTGTAGCCTGCAAAAAGGACCTGTCTTGCTAGCTGAAACTTGCCTTAAAACTCTGTTGCTACTGCCCTTGGGTAATCTACATTAATTAAGTTGCAAAAAAATGACCTGTATGTCGTCCCATTAACAAACCATTAACACTGAAAAGATGTGTAGAAAGTTTATTTCTCATGATGAATCACAAGCAAGAGTTTCACACTCAGACTTCTTTTGATTTGAACTTTTTTTTAATAATCTCAAACAATAGCTCAAACATGCAATACATCTTTCTGCTCTTGATGGCCTTGCTGGATATTTAATAAAAAAACAATCCTTTAAATTGCTGCAGAGAACAAGACTTCTAGACAACACAGAAAAGCTTGATAGAAGTGGGCGTAGACTGGAGGAAGGCTACAAGATGTGTGTTGAGACAGGTGACGCATTACATAGATACCAACTCTTCTTCTTCTTGGCATCTTTAGAAGATCTGATGCCAAGGGAGGCACTGAGTTATGTCCCTGTGTAATAGTGAAGTACACCCCCCCATGTCCCTGTGTAATAGTGGAGTACACCCCCCCATGTCCCTGTGTAATAGTGGAGTACACCCCCCTCATGTCCCTGTGTAATAGTGGAGTACACCCCCCTCATGTCCCTGTGTAATAGTGGAGTACACCCCCCCATGTCCCTGTGTAATAGTGGAGTACACCCCCCTCATGTCCCTGTGTAATAGTGGAGTACACCCCCCCCCCCATGTCCCTGTGTAATAGTGGAGTACACCCCCCCATGTCCCTGTGTAATAGTGGAGTACACCCCCCCATGTCCCTGTGTAATAGTGGAGTACACCCCCCTCATGTCCCTGTGTAATAGTGGAGTACACCCCCCCATGTCCCTGTGTAATAGTGGAGTACACCCCCCTCATGTCCCTGTGTAATAGTGGAGTACACCCCCCCCCCCATGTCCCTGTGTAATAGTGGAGTACACCCCCCCATGTCCCTGTGTAATAGTGGAGTACACCCCCCCATGTCCCTGTGTAATAGTGGAGTACACCCCCCTCATGTCCCTGTGTAATAGTGGAGTACACCCCCCCCCCATGTCCCTGTGTAATAGTGGAGTACACCCCCCTCATGTCCCTTTGTAATAGTGGAGTACACCCCCCTCATGTCCCTTTGTAATAGTGTAGTACACACCCTCATGTCCCTGTGTTATAGTGGAGTACACCCCCCCCCCCCCATGTCCCTGTGAAATAGTGGAGTACACCCCCCTCATGTCCCTGTGTAATAGTGAAGTACACCCCCCTCATGTCCCTTTGTAATAGTGGAGTACACCCCCCCATGTCCCTGTGTAATAGTGGAGTACACCCCCCTCATGTCCCTTTGTAATAGGAGAGTACACTCCCCCCCCCCTACTCCACCATCCCCGAGAAACTAACCCTGTGCTTGTTGTCAGGATCTTGATATTTCCAGTAAAGTTCTACGCAGACAAGAGTCTAATTATATTACTTTATCTGCTTTATTTTAGAACAAATTGGTGTAGATATTTTGGATAATTTATACAGAGACAGAGAAGTCATTGACAGATCAAGAGAAAGGGTGAGTTTTAGAATAGGAATACATGACTAGGTTCCTGACCCACCACCGAATGAGAAATTATGTGGGTAACCGTAGATTGATTTGACTAGTCAAACAGTTTTTCAGTGGTGCTAGCAAACTGCTGAACACAAGACCTTTAAACCCCATGCAAACCCTGTTCCTAGTTCTGCTAGCAAACCCATTAACACAAGGCTTAACCACTAATCACAAGGCCTTTTAAGCCTTGTGCAAACCCATTGTCCTAGCAAACTGCTGAACACAAGGCTTTTCAAGCACAATGCAAACCCTGTTCATAGTGGTGCTACTGTAGCAAACCAATAAACACAAGGCTTAACCACCGAACACAAGGCCTTTTAAGCCTCGTGCAAACCCTGTTCATGTGCTAGATTTTGGATAGCACAAAACTTAAAATTTTGCACCAAAAACGTGAGTGGACAAATCACTAATCTATCAATCTCGTAACACAAAATTATTGTACCCGTACAAAAATAGTTTTATTCCAACCGATGGAGGCTCAAAGATATTAAGCAATTTTACAGAAGACTTCTATATTGTGACTTCTAGCGTGGCAGTGTTCTGATTAAAATTGCAAATTCTGGGATGGGAGGGGCTTTCCTCTCTATAGAGGAACTTCATGTTTAAGCCCCATGTAAACCCTGTTCCTAGTGGTGCTATCAATGCTGGCTCAAGTTTTCATTCTTTGCACAGCCTGAATTTTGTAATGTTTGTTTTAGTTACGTGGTACAGACCAACACCTTTCCAAAAGCTCAAGAGTCCTGTCAGCAATGATGAGACGGTAGGTGCTCTTGTGTACGTCTTTATTGTATGACAGACAGGCTGATTAGATGAAAGAAATGGATACATGTGTGCATAGAAAAGTCAGTTAGGAATATGTAGGAGAATAATTAACAGTACTGACCCAATGCTTTTAACAGACAGACACTCAGACAGAAAGACAGACAGACAGACACAGACAGAGAGACAAACAGACAGACACACAGACAGACAGACAGACATATAGACAGACAGACACAGAAAGATTTGTAGACAGACTGACAGTATGACAATTGGATCACTTTGATAGACATGCATTAAATTTCTTTTCAACCTGATGTATATTTTCGTTTCCCCTTTAGAGTCATTCAAAATCGCATCATTATGGCCATTATCTGCCTGGTCATCCTAGCTGTCATCGCCATCGTCATCTACTATTCCGTAAAGAAGAAATAGAAATGCTTCTGTGACATGTTTTGCAAGTATCAGTCAGTTCAGCCTGCAGCAAGAAACACTCGAGCGTCTATAGGGACAATAAAAGACAGGTACATTTAAATATGGAATATGTAACATTGGCGTCTCAAGAGGGTGGCTAGTTATGAGTCTGACAGCTTAAAAAGTATGAGTTTGATGGTTAATCTTTGAGGTAAACTGTTTGTCTACTGAGAAAGTATTTAGTTTCTTATAATAGAAAATCAAAATCTGTGTTAAAATTAAAAAATCAACACATTTCACAATTTCATGTTTTGTGGGCAATAGGCATGTTTACCAGCCGTATATGTGACCCCACACTATTGTCTCCACCCTCTGTAGTGGGGCGATGGATCATCAGACTGTAACGCTCAATGTCGACTTTAGATAGAGCCTAAGTGGCAGTGCTTTCTATAATTAGATCTTGAGGGCTATAGATAAAGATATCATGGGGAAGGGGTTCACTTGGGTGAATAGAATAGCAGTCAGATACCATATGGAAAAGACATTTGATATTTGACTATCTCTCAATAAGAAATTAACTTCTTGCCATGGGGGGTATTTATTGCCTCTTCCCCTGCACACTCCCCTAACTACTTGGGGTGTAAACAGGATCCAAGAGATGTTTAGAGCATTTTGGCTGTTGCATTGAAGTGAACACATTATTATGGAGCCCAGTGCTTCTTGTGAGTTTTCTATTCCAGTTTCCAAGAGAGAGCTGTGTCGTAGCAGGCCTCAAGTTATTGTGGGGGGGGGGGGGGGGGCACAACACAGAAACATTAAGAAAATATTGGGGGAGGCACAGCCACGCCTACTAGTAACTAACTACTAACTTACTGCTCATTTCCTTATAATTTGTTTAATATTTGGGGGGGGGGGGGGGGACGTGCCCCCAGTGCCCCACCTCCTGCTACAGCCCTGGGGAGGGAGGTGTATATCTTGTTGTTAACCTCCAGATTATATCATTATCAAGACAACCTATTTATTATGGCAATAACACAAGGCATGCTCATTTACAAATTTTTTTTTTTGGTGTTTTATTCTTTTTTCTTATTTTTTATTATCTTAATGTTAAAATCACTAATTGTTTGTGAGTAAAGAACAGATTACCTTACACTATCAATAAACAAGATATTAAATGTGATTCTTGAGTTCTCATTTAGTCTATTCAATAAGTAACTGAACCTTGTTTAAAAAATAGTAAAAAACGGATAAAAATTTAAATGGGGCATTAAAAACATTTACAGTATTGTTAAAATAGATAAACAAGCACCTTAACAAACTAATGAATATTTTGTCAATCGGGTCTCTAAACCTCATTATCCGAATTTGTTTTTCTAAGTACCGTATTTACCCGCGTATAATGCGCACCCGCGTGAAACCCAACTCATCAAAATAAAGAATCTGGCAATGAAATATGAATAACATAATGGATTTAACTTGAAAAACTCTTGTCAACCACAGCTTTGTTGTTGTTTTTATTCAACGTAAGGGAAAGTTCATCTATTATCCCGAAACGGAGGAGGGGGGGGGGGGGGGGGGGGGGGAGGGACGTGAGGATACTGTGGGGAGGCCTTGAGAAATTTCTGAGGTCTAAAGGGGGGCATCGAAAGTGTGTGGATTTTAAAAGGGGGGGGCACTGTTTTTTGGGGGTGTTTACCTTCTATATAGTTTGACCAAGGGTCAAATCAGTTTTTTTGGTTCAAAGAGTCTCGGTTTGGGGGCAGTTATTTGGCAAGTACAATTTAGGAGTCCAGGATACATATTAACCTACGTTTTATCTATGCAATGCAAACCTGTTTACACCCTATTTTTTTCATGGTTTCCGCTATATGCTTATGTTCCCTATTTGAAATCATTTCTTCTGTGTTATATATAGCATCAAGCTTTATCAAGTTGACAACCTGAATTTAGTCGCACATTTGAGAAATTGAGTGCCTTCACTTTTTCAGAATCAATGTTTTCAGCGATGTGCGGGGGGGGGGGGGGGGGCATAAGGGGGGCATGGAATATTTTGTTCCACCTGAGGTGGGGGTATCTAATTTTTCCCTTACTTCTATCAAAATCCTTTCCACCCTCCCCCTCGGGATAATAAATGAACTTTCCCTAAGACGATAAATTATTTTCTAAATTTCAAAATGACCATCTAAAAACAAGGTTATAAAAATCCATTCGAAAATATCACTACAACTCCTCAAAAATTACCGATGGAAATGGATTCTTTGTCTCACTTGTTATTCTCCTTGGATGACAAAATGGCAACAAAAACATAAGCTGCATTTCGTGGTGAGACATGAGTCGTATGGCGGGCCTGTGGCGCCTTTCTATGCTTTTAACTCGACAGCGTTGTATCTGCGCTCTGTGTGTCTACGAATTCATTTCCATACGCATACAACAGTGGTCTTGATGGTTCGGCGTAGCTGTAGTGGTTTTGTGTTTGCACGGGGTAAGAAAGGTTTAATAAAATTCCAATACCTTATTCAAAAATAACCCTCTCGCAATGTGTGAATGTGACAAGCACATTTGCGTGATGTTGGTCACGCATCTCTTATCGCGTCGCGTGATGTTGTGATCGTGAATCACGTGACGTATCGCAAGGTCGAATACTCTGTGTGATGTGTGCGTGGTGTTGTTTGACCGTGATCAAGTGTTCTATAGTGTGGTCGAACCATTGATCAAGTATTCGGTCAAGTGTTCTTTTGATTAGGGGTTCTTCTCGCTAAGGGTTTATTGTCCTTGAGCACGTTATAATGAACGTGCACTCTCGATAGGATTCCACTTTGGATTGTATTGTCTGAGATGCTGACCACGTGGAATGGTGTAATGGACGAGGCTTGTCCCACGTTTACCATGTATCTTGTTACTGAGTTTTATGATTTGGATCAATCGATAAGAGAAGATCAACTAGATCATTAGGGAATACCATAAGTTCCCTGCTAGCAGAGGTCTCTTTTCTTTGTATTTTGCTAAGCTAGCGTTTGCGAGGGAATTTATTTATCATTTGCCTTTTAAAAGGTTTCCCAATTCGAAGTTGCTGTATCCACAATTAAATTGACATGAGCGAGTATAAAGTACATTTATTCATCTAAACAATATATCACCAGCCCGTGACCATGGTCTTTCACTTTATACCGGAAAAAATAAACACCGGAAGTGAATAGTCCAGGGTGGGAAGGCGGAAATGATTATCTCGCACACCCTCTTTCCTCCGCGGAAGCAACGATAGAAAGCTGGTTTGTATGCGCTGTTATCTAAATCTTAAAATAATCTACAGATGCCATTTTTAATGTTTTTTTTTCTAAATTAAGATTTCTTCATATGGTTTTGTTTGTTTGTTTTATTTCGTTCTGTGTCCACCCACCTTTAAGAGCTGCGACGGAAAATTCCAAGAAAGCAGTTTTTTTCGTTAACTTTATTTTTGAAAACCAGGTAATTAGGTTAATAAAAATTAGCATTTATAGCTTAATAATGAGAGTTTTTTTTTTTGGGGGGGGGGGTAGGTCATTTATACACTATAGCGTAGTACACTATAGTACTACGTAGTAGCAGTAGACCATATAAGGATCTACGTTTCTTTATGTAGAAAGTGTTGCCGAGAAAGCCTAACGACGGCTTGAAATAGAACCTACAGAAAAATGACTATAGAGGACGACGCCTTTTCTACACGCTCATTTATTCAATTAAATTTACCTTACATAAGCACATGAACGTTATCAATTACCCCAGTAACAGGAAGAAAGCTATTTTTATCAAAATAAGATCCACACATACACCTCCTTACGTCTCTTAAAAAAAAAATAGAAAAATAACATGTATCGTCTCCCACCTTGACCTTTGTGAGAGGCGCTATCCCTTTTGGCCAAATATATTCAAATGGCGCGTTAGGTATGCCTGTGTCATCTCGACACTCATAAATTATGATATCGCCCTTCAGAACGGCGGCACGTTTGATGTCGGTGAGCCCAATACAATGTCACGTTCTAAGTCAAATTCGTGTCTCTTTGTGAAGAAATTCAGCTATTTATTCCGAACGTGCTCTATCGTTTCTAAGCCGTCTAGAAATCTTAAATATTCAAGAACAAAACTTCCAGAAAGAATCCCAGATATTTTACGGTTAAGTGATATTTGAATAATCGTGCCTCGTAGATGTTTTCATTCTCGGCTCTATTTCAGAATATATTCAGTATATGGTATATTCTTTGACAGATTATACGCTATTACAAAAAGCTTCATGCTAAAGGTAAACAATTTTCAATATAAGATCGTCAGAGTGTCATCATGTAGCGTTTTATATGTGTTGATATAGGTGCTTCAACTTGCTGGTGATGTATCTGCTAGACCAGCTGTATCTAGAGATTTCGCGCCTTTCGGCCCATGTCACGCTGTTGTCTGCACGCTTCAACCGCGATAACTAATAACGCGCGCGCGCTCAATTTTGGCGCGAAAAGTGTAGGTAAACATAACTCGATTATTTTAACATACGGAAAGTCGCACAGTCATGTCTGCTCAAATAAAAATAAGTTATTTACGCTCTGGTAATTCAGCACCCCAGCTGCAAAGAAAGTGATGGACTTTCCTAATTTATTATTTTATTTATTTTTATAAAATTAAAAAATAGAGATCAATGAAAAATTAAAGCGAAGATATTTCAGGGCTAATGATGGTGGTTTACATGATTAGCATGATAAGCAGCATCGCTTATACATAAACTTGGGGCGCGTTTTATCCTATCATTCTGGAAGAGAATGTTCAGACTGGCATTCGAGTCATTCTGCTAGAGTTAGCAAAATGGGTGGAATGGCCTTCATTCCATTCTGGAATGGGAACGAGGGATAAACCAACGCGCGCTTTTTGTATTCTAATCATTCTCATCCCGGAATCACGAGTAAAAAAAACGGGCCCTTAGTTACACTTCTGAGTTCAACAGCACAACACGCGATGCACATACGTCACGTTACTTCTCGCGCGACACGCGTGGCTTATAGACATCACGGGTAACACCACGCTCATTACTCGATAGTACGCCACGTAAGATTTCTTCGCGCGCATCAAATCACCCCGCCGTCACGACACACACTCTTCAAGTTTTAGTGCGCGTATGAAGCGTTTAGACTGATCACAGAAGAATGTTAAACAAAAGGCACATTTTTTATTCGGCCTATTCACAATTTGTAACATTTATTCGTTTAGACTGACTATGTTTTTCTTTATCTCTTTCCATACCTTGTGTGAATGTAACCTTTGTCATCCACGCCTAATTTTATCTTTCTCGACTGTTCTTCCTCAAGACACCAACAACAACACAATGAGATTTTGTTTCACCTTTATTATATAATAAAAAAAATCTGAGATCCGTTCAGTGAACTAACCCCGGCGTGCGAATAACAACATTGGGGTGGTAAGCCTGTGGCGCCATCGTAGTATCTCGGCTGTCAGAAATTCTAAGGTCTCTGCACATGGTGTTGACTTGTGTTATTAAGTTTTTCAAGAAGCTTTCAACTTGTTTTATGACTCTAAATATAATGGGAGTGGCTGACTTTACGCCTTTGCTTTCAGATATGCAATAAACGAATAAATACACTCATTTATGAGCTCTCCTGGTTTTGTTGACAAAAAAAAAAATAGTGCGTGGAAAATAGTCAGTTGGTTCGAGTTTTGGTCTCACGTGGCACTTGCTTCGATGTCCCTTATCTTTTGTCCTCCCATAGCCAAAGGGGGGTAACCTAGAGGAGACAATAGTAGTCGCGATGAATGTCTGGTTTATTCAACAAAAGAAGCTCTGTCCGTCACATTTTGTCATCCTGACTAAATAAAGCCATCCATTTCCATCGACTGAATCGGGGTGGCTCCTGCGATATTGGTTATAATAATTGTTGAATGAGTTATCAAACTTTGTTTTTAGATAGGTATTTCAAGATTTCTCCGCGTAATTGGTATTCCATGAAGGCAAATAATGATAGCGGAGGTGGGGCTCACAAGGGCTCAATAAGGCATTCCCAAAATAACACATCGTGTTTTTTCCTTGATACAAGTCTATTAAAACTTAAACGCTTCCAGTACCCAGAGGAAACATTTCCTTGCGTTCAACAAGGGATTCTTAGGTCGGGGAACATATCGAGATTAGCTCCCTTCACCGCCCTAAACTCATTTAACTAAATACCATAACATGCCCAAGTCGGCAGCTTCCATCAAAGAACGCGGCGCGCGTGAGAGCCGAAAGGCCCAAACTAATCGAAAACCATTCCTAAATCACCCGATGTTCCAATTTCTTGTTCCCAAATTGAATTATTGAGTTTTCAGTCATTAGGGGTTTCGCCATGTTGGAGGGCGTCCCTTCAAAAGGAAGCGAGTATGCCTCCCCCTAGGGACAGAGCTAACAGCCCCTTTGTGTGTAGAGTTGTTTGTACCGGCGTGGATCCTTTCTTGTGTTATTCTTCCTTAACATCACCGTTGAATTTTAATTTTCTAAGCAAGACGTGGGAAAGTTGCCACTGTTTCGGGATCTCGCCTTTATTCAATTTTTAAAATTCATCAAAAGCGACCATATGGGTGTGTTTTTTTTTTCGCCGTAAAATCACATCGGGGGTTTCAAGAATCTGTATCTATCCCACGGGAACTGCTACCATTAGAAGAAAACACGTAGGTTGTGGTTAGTGTATTAGTGAGTTCATTTCTTCGGGTTTTAACAATTCTGTAGAGAGCCATCACTCAACGGGGTTCTAGGTTTCTTTATTAGGGTCTTGTAAATTTTTACTCAAAGGCTTGACATTATCACATCGAAAGTGTAAGGAGATATCTAGGTTGGTTTGAGTTTCAGCAGTTTTCTAAGAACCGCGCTATATTTGTATTATCAGTGTCTGGTTGCTTGCCTGTACAAGCCGTCTCCGTGCCTGGGGGATGTTTTTGAGGGGGTTAAATGTTGCCACGCCCATACTAAATTAGCACCTCCGTGGAATCAGCACCAAAAAGTGTTATTGATAGGAGATTCGACCAAATATATATTCACCGCCAGCTAGTGTTTACAGACTAAAGGGCTACAGAAAAAACTATATCTCACTAGAGAGATATTTCCAACAAACAATGATTTTTTAGTGTGTTTTATACTAAGAGTTATATGCAAAAGATATTATACGATTGAATGCATTAAAAATTGTTACATTGTAGATGACTGATAGTTGTTCTATTCTACCAGACGCCCCGACGGAATTTCGCGGAGAAAATAAAAGAAAGAAAAAATATCATGATAAGAAAACAAGAGAGTTCCCCTTCTTTGAGGATGGGCAATTTGATGCCAATATAGCAAAGTGAATTTAAAGTCTTCATTTACAACTGCTTTTTTTAACATTAAAGTCTCAAATAAATGTTATTTTCGTTTTTTAGATCTTGAAACATAGCTTCTGAGGCATTGAATTGCATAAGGTCCATTTTTTTTCCTTTCTGCATGAAATACTTATGTTCTTAGTATTAGATTAAAGAACAGACAGCTAGCAGAACACATAGCTATTAAAATGATTGCTCGTTCCTCAGGAAATGGAAAAAGGATGCTTTCTATGAGTAAACTTTAAGCTCTTATTAACCCAGCATGCTCAATTTAATCGTTTTTAAATATTGTCTTGACGTCCTAAAAAGTGCTTATTGAAAAAGAAAACATGAAGTATTGCTTAATTGACTGATGTTGCTCTAGTAACCTCTTTTAACTCAAATACGCTTTAGTCATCACTGTCAAAAAAACCATCAGCAATAATTTATCAGCATTCTCATTTATAAAATAAAGCAAAAGAATTTCTTTCCTCACATCGTTAGTTTGATAAAAATAAAAAAGGGCTTTTCTATTAGAAATTAAAATTTATTGAGTTTTTTTATTCAAAACAATAGTTTACCACACGATCAATCATAGTAAAGAAAAAAAACTATATTTGAGTTTTGGGTACGCTTCCCGCTTCGTTGTTCACAAGCTTCTTTATTATCTAGACTCCAGAAGGAAGAGCATTTCAGTAGGTATCATCATACACAATGGACGTTTTACGTTTTTCATCGACATTTGCTTATTCAACATTGAATAGAGCTTGACCACCGTTTATTCTACCACATCTAATCGATTGACACTTTTCGAATGACACTTTTAACTGGATTTTAGGAAATATTTGAAAAATTGCAAGTCTCTGATGGCAATAAAAATCGGTTAACACTTTATTATGGTGTGTTCATTTACTACCAGGTGAGGGCTACCGTGAGGTATTATTTCAAGGTATTTCCTGACATACTGTTAAAATGATTTTAATTAACACTAATTCGTGAAAACTCCAGCTGTGAAAAAAATGTTCATTTTTAGCAAGGAACCTAAATGATGTCTTTCATGCTATTGAAAAAATTATATATAAAAGCATGAAGAGAACTGTACTTACATAACAAATACTAATGAAAATACCACATTTTCTCCTTCTCTCAAAAGGAAAAGTAAAGAATTTCAATGACTGAATTAGAAAATTAGAGTTACGAAATTCTACCCTTTCCGATTAAACAAAAAAGAACACCTTTAAATGCTGTTAGAACAGCTGTACTTTTTTACCTCGAGTTCTTTTGATTTCAATGAAAGTGATTTTGTGTTGTCAATCGAAAATTGTTTTTGAAACAGCGATCTGCAACATGAACAAACAAACTTAAGAGTCAACATTATTTATCAATCCACGCTCTAACAATAACAAGTGTTTGCAGATTTATTAGAATAAAGAAATGTTTAACAACAATTGTTATAAACTGTTTAGTGTTAACCTTAACAAGAGCCCGTCTGGGGGAACAAAGCGCTTTTCCTGTATCGTAAGATAAGAAAAGATATGATATGTGTTTTTTTTTTTTTTTTTTTTTTTCACGGGGGCGCCAGTTGATCTCTATTCTGGCTTTTTTCACAGGGGAATACATCTGATGTTGGTAGGCAAGGCTTGACTTTCGCCGTTTTCCTGTTGGATGTCGTTCAAATTATTTTCAAGAGTGTCTAAAGGACAAAACATCACGCTGACCACGAGAAGTCGTGATTTATTCATGCCTCAAAGCAAGAGACTAATGTTCTTCGAGAGAGCGTTTTGCTCTTCCCTCAAAATCAAACACCGTTGGAGGATTAAACAAAAATACTGGAAGTTGCGAACAGGCCTCTGAAACACGATAGTCAGGCAACAATAAACTCTTGTCTTCGTAAAACAACAGGAACTCCTTTCACTGGAAAGTTTATAACCTTTTATTTCTAATCATAATCATATTTTTACCCTAAGCGCAAACTAGATACGCAATGCGAACCCTCCAATTTTTATCTGTCTACTGAATAGGTGTGGATATCTTTGTTTAAAAACTTCTCGACTAACCATATTGCTATTGTAAGAGTGTTATAGAAATAATTGACATTAACGTATCATTATAGGAAATGAGGATTTTTAAACATTCATTTGTTGAAGAACTCGAAAGAATAGGATATTTATATTATCACTGATTTGCATTATCTCTGATGCGAATATGAATAAAAACTTAATTAACATTGGACGGCATGTTTTGATTACTCGTATCCTACCTTGTAGAACTTCTGTCTACAAATGTTTTACGTTAGAGCTGGTTTCCTCGATGGCATTGATATATTTTGTATTATTGCAATTTTCAAACATAATTCTGTTCTTCCGTTAAGCAGCCTTTGGCTTTTTCAGCAGAGAAAATAGAATAATAAACGTATAAACCTAGTGATTTTTGTTATATAAGTATCGTTTCTGAATAAAACCTATTTTTATACTTGTTTCCGACCACTCCCAATTTTTTCAGAATCTGTCTAAACGTCGACCCTTAGTCTGTATCGTCACTTGAATCAAGCTCTGTTAGCTAAACTTAGCTTTCCGTTTCAGCTTATTTGACTTGCTATTATCAAGTATTTATTTCAAGGATTAATTTCATTTTACTTGACTCTTGCCTCTTCATCCAAATTCTGGGACAAATCTTTTATTGCCGAAAAAAAAAAAATAAATGCCCAGTTGTTATATATTTAAATGCTTCTGAAAACTCCATCTTACATTAAGAACGGCTTAATGATTCGTATGTTGCAGTAAAGTTCCGCCATGGTTTGCATAAACAGTCTGCTATTAAAGGAGAGACGGAACCAACCCTTTAAAATTGTTCAAACAATACTTAAAAATTCGCAAGTGCGCAAGTTGCGCAACTGATAAAATAGGCCCTTTCACTGAATTAACCTCTTGTTTGCATCAAGTGTATATAGCGTAAAAATTGATATTGAAATAGCTCTTAGATTTGAAAAAGCGTCATTCAAAATCGTGCTTGCATGGGGATTTAATTTGTTTTCCAGATAATTGGAAGTTAGTACTCTTATTTTGTTTTTAGTAATGGGCGTGTAAGATATGTACCGAAACAATTTTGTGCCGTGACAAGATTTCATATAAAATAGTAAAAAAAATATTTCTAAAAGGAAAGCTAGGTATCAGAGAAAACTTTCTTTTCTAGAAAAGGAGGAATAAAACGATATGCAGTGTAATTAGTAGGTGACTATAAATCAACCTCTTGCCTGAAATTGAGAAATACTTTGAAGAGCGCAGTTTGGAAATCAAAATACAGATGTGCAAATATTCTTATACTAAAGCTAGATTCATACTTCATACCATTTCCAAACTTCTTTTTTCCCTAAAAGAAACCATACCGCTTAAGAGTCCCGAATAAACACATTTCAATATATTCTCGACCCGACTATCCAAGTGATGATGGGTTTTTTTTTCGGGTCGTTGACATTCGCGGCAACTAGACCACGCGCCTTTTTTTCATGGCGGTTTCTCTAACGACACCTATCAAAAATTTGGATTGAAATTTAGGAATCGGCGTTTAAGGAGTCGCAGATTTGTGAAGTATATAAACGCGCGTGACAATTCCTAAGGTTAGTCATTTGGATGAAGGCAGAGAACTAAGAGGGCAAGTCTTTGAAAAGAAAGTGAAGATGTGAAATGAAAGTAGGGAAATTATTAAGTATTTTCTTTTCTCCTTATGGAATATATTCAGCATTTGCTATGGAATTTCGCAACCAAAAAATATTCTTGTATGACTGTGATTTAACGAGGGACGACTTCTCTGGTGACAGTGGTAAAGAAGGATTGCTATTCTCGATACGACAGTGGATTCTACGAGATGAGTGTTGAAATTCTGGGAGATTCTGAAGTAATGGCCATCCTGCTATAAAAAAAAAAACGAAAGACGCCCCATAAAATACAACAGAATGTTACAAGATGAGGGATTGTGTCACGAAAAGTTGTGCCGCGGGTCGTTGGAAATCTAAGCTTTTGGCTTCAACTCTCTGTGTTTATGAACCACATTTTCTTGTCTCTGCAATCACTAAACGTTTTTCGGGGCAGCCGCGATATGTAAAGTTAGCCAGGGGACATCTAAGCTGTTTGCTTCAATCTCTCTCTGTATTTCATCCATTCTTCTAGCGAAAACGTCTCTCAATTTTTTGGGCAGCGTCTTATTTGACATGAGTGGAGAAACGGAAGATAACCTGGGGAACCCAACGAGTTTTTATGGTTCTTTTGATCAACCATCTAGTGATGAACCAATCATAGATTCTGCCCTAGAGTTATGCCCACTGAAAACCCCGGGCGCAAATTGTGTACCTATTCCTACTATTTATACCATAAATTGTCCCTTCCATGATGGCCCCTTAAAGGAATCGTGAAATTTGGCACAGGCTCTGAACAGGGACTTAAACCTTCTAACAGGTGAGACAAATGGATATCAAAATGTCCTTATAGAAACAATACGAATTCTAAATACATATTTCATTTGCTATTATAGACTGGAAAATCTATATACATCTATGTATGTATCTCAGCTTGAAACATTCATATATTGTTTTATTTTTTATTCTTTTGCAATTTCGACTAAATACTTCAAACCTGAAAATTAGCTAATAAAATCTCAAACTTCTCTGCAGCTGTTTTCCATGATTTCCACCGCCCTTAGGGAGTTAAGGACTCTCTATCCCAGTGGGGGAAAACATTAGTTAAATGGATATCTAGCTTCTCCCGTCGCGAACCCCTCGTTTATACCGAATTCCGGTGTAAAAATGGTTAGCATGTTTTGTGAGCTAACCCAAGCAACACATGTTTCGTGTGCGACTAGTTCCATGTCTCCCTTGTTATTGACTCTTTGTTTACAGCATTTAACTAAAGACCGGGGAATTATTTGTGCTGCGTATTATAAATAAGTCTCGACTCAGAGCGTCTCGATCATAGTTCCGCATCTCAGCTGAGAGAGACGAACTCAAACGCTAAGCGCTTTACGCGTTAAAATGGATTTTAACTTATCCCTCCACCCATGGACTTTTGAGGTAATATTAATTCACCTTAGAGTGTATTTCTGAAAATATCCACACATACTCGGGGTTGGGCGTAGGTGTTCGATTTCGTTTTCTTTAACCTTACGATTTATTTATTTTAATTTTGAAACGCGCTCGTCCTTTGTAGGAAACAGGCTATTTTTTTATTGCTGCTTAGGTACTGAAAATCTAGAAAGGGCTGTTTTTTTAGAGCTCCTTTAACAGTTGTCTTATCAGCTTCGTCGAGTCTTTCGTAATTTCCTTAATGGTTCTCTTTGCCTTTCTTCGTAGTTTTAGAATTTCGCGCGCTCTTTTAAAAATACAAACCGAAAACTGCTCATTTTGTGTTCAAATGTATACTTAGATTACTATAGAAAACAGTGCAAAAGCTTAAGTAGAACACGAACAATGAATTCGAGCTCTTAACAAAATTGAATCTTTTTAGAAACGCCGATCTAAATGGGAAATTCGCCGACAGTCGGGAGTAGTTCGACAAATCGGTCCGAAACACGCATATGTTCTTAGCGCGAAATAAGATTATAGTGAGACAAATCCACGAATTACTCCAGCTATACGGCAAATAAAAAAACACAGAGGTGTCAGAATCGCAACTTTTCTTTCTCTTCCGTGACAATCGTCACGAAAAGCAAATATAATTCAAACTATAAAACGGCTTGCGTGTTTTCGCCACGATAGATCGTGAAAGCGCGCGAAATGGGAGCTCTACTATTTCTCATGAAATCAGATAGAGTAAAATCCACAGTGACATTTAAGAAGGTTTTGATGCCAAATCCTTGTCATATGTCGGCCTATGTTCAAGCATTCATTCTCCGCGTTATTGGTTAGAATTTACTCGGCGGCATTTTGTGAAAAGGAACTTCGTTCGTTAGAAGACCAGAAAGATCGGAGAGTTCAATGAGTCGGCATCTTTGATCTGCGAGTCCTGTTCATATTTGACTCATGGATTAATTTTCCCCGTACATAACTACTGAATATTCATTTCCTCGCCATCTCGGACCCTGTGCTGGGCTGGGGTCGATTTTAAAGGCTTCGCACGAAAATTGTCAAGAACTTTCCCAGTCATCCGGTTGATTGCATGCAGTAACTGCATTACCCTGCGTTTTTTATTTCTCATTTAAAATACAGCGGTATCTTGAGTTTCGGAAGAAGCAAGAAACGGAGATTTCTGTCTTACTCGAGACAGGAGGCGTGTTCCACTTAGATATTCCGAAATCTAAGGGGAAAATCATGCAAAACACATTTGGTTATTATTGCACATCGCGAATTCTCCAATCTCCATTTCGTTGCTCCATATGCTGTCCCATCAAGTAGCCATCGGAGAGTTGCCGTCCCAACAGAATTAAGAAGTATACCAAATAAATATCATAAGTATATATAAAATAGAACTCTAATATTTATTTCAATTTGTAATACCGTGTATTAAAGGAAGGTTTTTGCCTATTGTGCATCTAAGAATTCTCTATAAATACTGACTCCCTTTTGAGTATACCGCCATTTTTCAAAATCAATTGCATTATATTAATGTTGTGACATTTTAGCGGCGTTTTCAAGCCTTTTATCCAATCACAGATGATAAATCTAGCTATTATTATCTGGGCCACGTAAAAACCGAGTCTGCCGAACTAGTTAGCTTCTAATCTCTGTTATTTCGAATTCAATTTAATTTTCTGATATTTTTCACCGTACTATTTTTCCTATTGGTTATTGTTTTACTGTAGTGTCTTCGTTACTAGAATAATGCAGTAACAATTGGGATCTTTCTAAATGTCGAATTCGAGATAAATACCCTATCTAAGTAGCTCTAAGGCGATTTTCTCGGGTTGAGAAATTAATAAATCTTTAATTTGAAAATAATTAAGAATAATCGCACCCAGAACAATTATCCACGGATTGCGTCGAACATCTAAACATTAAATTACAAAGAGATCATATAGAATAGTCTTTAATCCTCTTAGTATATTTTAGAGTATTATACGAGACACACTGAAGTCTATTAATTGCACCTTTAGGGAGTGTATTACAGACCCATGAAAAAAAATAGATGCCAAACATCAATATTATTTTGCTGTAAAAATATTTTGCCCTTTTGGATAACAATCAAACATGAACATATTTTTTTCAAGTATTCAAATCCATTCAAACAAGCAAAAAATAGATGCTAAATATCGCTTTTACTTAAGATTATTTTTCAGTGAAAAATAGCTTTTTGAATAACTATAAAAGATGAAAATTAGTCCTTTTTTTTTTTTTTCAAGAAATTCAAATTCATCCAAACAAGTTCTCCAAAAAAAAGTCGTTAGGTCCATGATTTTCCAGAAGCATATTACAATAGTAAGCCTTCTCTTTCTAGTATTCGTTCTGTATTGAGAAGTTCAACCACATATTCCATACCTTTGAAAAGAATCGATAATAAGAGTATAAAAGGTGACTGGATCAAAAATAAATATAATAATGTACCAAG
The DNA here is from genome assembly GCF_932526225.1 of Nematostella vectensis. NCBI lineage: Eukaryota > Metazoa > Cnidaria > Anthozoa > Actiniaria > Edwardsiidae > Nematostella > Nematostella vectensis. The sequence continues at coordinate 4,261,551 of NC_064044.1, forward strand.
TAGAGATCATCGTATCAGGTTTAATACTCTTTTTTCTCTAATTTTTAGTAATCATGAACAGTCAAAATATAAAACTTTTCCACAGAGGTGAAACTGGTCCTAACTTGTATAAAAAAAATATTAAAATTACAGAAAAAAACGACTTCATAAAGCCTGAACTGTATTCCTTTTCACACAAACAAACCAAAATTTACATCAAACTCAATTTAATATTTCGAGGTCTGCAGTTTTATGCCAATTGCAAAAACCTTTACCTAGCAGAGTGTTTACTTTTTCTGAATATTCTGTTAAAAATAATTTTTACCTCCCCTATTCCTAAAAGAATACAAACAGCAGGTTGGAAATGTTACAATACTAGCTTAAGTGAGCAGGCAATTGTTAAAGGTATTTTTAGCCCTTTGGCCGCCCTTGCAGTAGAATTCGAAAACGTGTACGACATAATACTCGAAGCACGCGAAAATAGCTAATGAATTTAGCGGAAAACTCGCGCGTGTCTCGAATTCTAAGGCATTTCCTTGGAAAGCCGACGTCACCAACATGACCTTTCGATGTCCTTGGATGTCAGTCACGTAGGTTCTAGTTTCGCCTCTGTTTGCTGTCGAAAACCTGTAAAATTACGCCTAAAACACCTCAACCGAGTGAGTTTTTACGTTCATGGCACGCACAACGCATAGAAGCAGGACTACAGGATAATCTAGTTTCACATAAATATGATTTTTTTTGTTTAAGATTGGATATAAACTCGGAAGCAACCTTCGAGCGATGTTGTTTATACATGATGGATGGTGTGACATCCCCTCAATAAAACACAACACTACTAAGCCATATTAATAAATACATATTCCCCTACTAGGCTTAACATCCAAAAGCTTATAGTTCTAGATTTTTGGGTAGTTTTCCAGCTGTAAAGATTGTAAACGAATTTCTTAGACGGAAAAACTCCACTCAGAAGGCTGGCCTACAACCAAGACGGATTCGAGCACGCACGCGCATAATTGGCGAGGGCCTCCGCTGATTGGCTGTTTGGAGTGATTGTGTGATTAATCTCTGTCACTCAGGCGAGCGGCGTCCTTTGAAGTCAACCTTTGATGTAACCGCCGCATCTACTTTGCTCCTACACACACACATCGAACACTGAAGAGAGAAGTGGACACGGAGAGAAACTAGACTTAACCACAGGCTGTTGCCTTAGAGTTTTACTCACATGAGACGGTAGTATGCCTCAGCTTCCTAGGAATTCCACTGACGATTTCGGCGCAGATGACGAAGTTAAAGAATACAAACACGAGGATGGTGAAGGCGAAGAGAACGGGGCCACTCTCGACTTGGTCAATGACATTAAGACCGATCTTATAAAAAAAGAGGCCGAGCACCAAAGTGGGGTAAGTCGGACTTGCTATGGCCACCTTCGTACGAGGTTTGCACGCCGTGATTCTGGTACTTTGAAGGCTGCCTATTTTGGCCGGCGCAATAGCGGCTCACTGACCGTCACTACACACTTCGAGTCGCAAAGCGGCAAAGCTCAAAGTAATAGACACAAAATCGTATTGTTTGGCAAAATAGTAAATAAACTTTAAGATAGGACCTGTATATCAATTTTGAGGGCTCCAATCTATAAAAACTTTAGACAACTGCTAATGCACGTTTAAATCTGCTATCCTTGCAAATTTTAGCTGGGTACGATGAATGGAGTATTTTCTAGGACCACAGTTTGAAAATTCTATGTTCGCGGTCTCGAGAGTCAAAGAGATGCCGACAGTTCTAACGCGGCGGCCTTTCCGTAAACCGTCGGTTCGTTGTAGACTTATATTAACATGTAATAAACTCGGAAAAAAAAGCTACTAGTTTAAAAACATTTGTGGATCCAGCAACTTTAGTGCTTCGCGGTATTTAAGTTTCGAGCAGTTTTTATCTGGTCCTGAGGGTTAATTTCCCCTACTCCCTTTACCGTACTAATGTGTCCCCATACACATGTACCGGCGTATAGAGTTTCACTGTCAACTTCTATAAAGCCGACTATATTGTTGATGTATGAGTTTGCAATTGAAAAAACTACATTTCACCCTGGTTTTCTGGTCACTCTGACCTAGCACGGTCTGATCTTCCTCATTTATTTTTTAATGGTGACGATCGGAATCGATTATTGTTTTTTATGTCTCGATTTATTTCAGCCGAGCAGCGATTTGTCGCTACATAAAAAGCTTTCTTCGCCGTAAAGTTCCTTGAAGTATTTTTGTTAGATTTTTGTATCTTTAGTGAGTTCTGGCATGATAACTATACGTCCAACTGTACTACTGGATTCATGGACTTGAGGACAACAGCAAAATATACCAATTATTTCACTAAAAGAAGGAGGCTATTCATCCGTAAGAAAAACATTTCGATGGCGAATCTTAAGAAGGCCATTCTACTGCTGCCACTTTTTCGAATCGTAACATTTTCATGCAAAAATGTTTCTCAGATTCGCGTTTAGCTCTAATTATACCTGAGTGAAAAAAAATACGCCATTAAAGACTATGTAACCTCTGATGTATTAAAAAACCTTGCTATTTCGTTGAGAAATGGGCTTTAAAGTCTCTCGCCTCTACTTTTAGGTAACCGTTTATAAAATAAAATAAAAATGTAAGCGCAAAAATGTATTTTTACGCTGAAAGATTGTTTTATTGGGTAGTTTACGTTTTCCTCCATGCATTTTCGAGTTTCTTATTTACTCGTTAGCTCAATTTCTGGGGTTTTCGTTTACTTTGAACTTAAAAAGGTGACGATTTGAACAAGTGATTGCATTTCTTCAAACGCAATGTTCTTCCCACAAGAACGCCATAGAAATACTTGCTTTTTTTTACAAAACGCCCCATCTTACAGATTTTGACTTTTGGATCTTACAATAGGGAGCGAACGAATTTTTATCTAGAAATTTTTGCCCCACGCGAGCTCGATTTTGCACACTGGGTGTATTTTTCTCGAGTTTTTATCCACGCCTGTCATATGTCTTTTTATTTTTCGTGAAGATATATAATTTTTAAATTTTCTTAACAGAGTTATCTCTATTGTTGTCAGGTTTCTTCAGAGTTACTGTTTAAAACAACAATTATCATTATAGTCTCCGTTTTCGGCTATAAACGCAGCAAGAAAGGTAGATTTTATCGCCGGGGTACGACTTTCATGTCGATTCAAACAAAAAAGGTTCAAAAGTAAACTTTTGATTTACATTTTTTTTCTAAATCTAAAACATCTTACTGGTGTGCAAATAAGATGTTTATGTTGGAGTCAGTGGTGAGAATATCTTCCACATATAGATTTAATTTTTATTGCCTCAACCCTTTAGCAGAAATTGGTTATTTAGTCCTCCCTGTATGCTAGGCTAACACAGCTGGGGACCCTGTATAATCGAAAGCAGCCACACAAACTTTCCAATATGCAAGCAACAAACAATATGGCAAGCCAGCTAATGCTATGTAATTAAGAGCAACACCCATAACTGGTAACCTTACTTGATAGGAGAAATACTTTATACTGTTTCAAATTTGATTTTTTTAAAGATAGAATATGTACTTTTGTAAGCTGTTGTTTTAAGGTTAGGCCTGGGATAAAAGTAGTTCTCAATGTCTGTTTTCCTTGATTAAGTTTTGGAATCACTTTAAAGTTATTTAGTTTTCTATTGAATCTATGGACAGGTGTCCGGCTAACAGTTTTACAAATTAATGTTATTGTATTTTAAGCCAATTTGCATTAGCAACAAGTATTGAATGCTTTTAAAGGCATTGTGATAAACTGTTCTTTATGTTTCTAGTAGTCATTCGTCAACCTTTTTCCAGCATTTTAGCCATTTGGGCCTGACAAAGGGCTTTCCCATTTTGTTTATTTATACTATTTTTTTCTTCTCACTGCTAGATTTAAATACAACTAATATATGTCAGGAAAATAGATGTGCGTAAATAGTTTGTGAAATAAATGAGGATGAATTCAAATGGCAAGAGTTGGCTTCTGCCCCTGGATTAATTCTATTACTTCAATACCGTATAATAAACCAGGTGGTATTTTTGTTGAGACGCTTACATGAAAAAAAGCAGTTCAATAAATAAATCAAAATATGAAGTTCAAAGTTTTGGTCTCCTTTAAAAACTTGATTTACTTTATCAACAGCAAGAAACCAAGACACCATCGGCTGATTCCAGCAATGCACCTATCGCCCAGTTACTAACCTTCCAGGATCGCTATAATGATCACCTAATGCCTGGACCTGGTTACCATAGAAACCAGCATGGTAGTGACAGTAAACACATGCGCAGCTCTCAGGCATCGAGCGGTATATTTCATCCTGGTCACCCTGGTTACACAACTGCTGTGGCAGGACAATATCCTTACGTTTACCCGCCTGGAATTAAACCTGAGGGGAGATATTACCACGACCCTGCACTGTGGTAGGTTCGAATTAGTTTTCATTAACTCTGAGATTGCAAGTATGAAGTGTACCAAAGTGTGCAGAGATGCAATGAATCGCATAGATGTTTTTATCTTGAGGAATGAAAATGGTTGTAGCAAGTTTTGATCTAATCTGTCATCTTCATCTTTCCCTCCCTAAAGGCCACACCATGGTATACCTCAGGGGTCCCCTCAGTACCACCCGGCATACCCTCCCCCAGTGTCTGCTACCACAGCGGGCATACAGAGACTATCGCACCAGGCCATGACAGGCGACCCCCGTGCCGGAGTACATTGCGGCCCAGCTCCTCCTCCTAATCATTCAGTCATTACAAGAGCACCATCTTCGTGTGTCGCTGGAAGGTATGTGAAGACTGGTATTTTCCGTGGCGCACAAAAGGAGTGAATTTTCACTGATTTGGGCCAGTGCCCGCAAAGAGGGAGAGGCAGAGGAGGCTAGAATCCCCCCACCCCACCCCCCACCCCGCTCTGCCCGTTGTCATTTTGCCAGTACTCTGCTATGGTGATCCTAGACCTCTTCTTGTGTTTGGAGACCTCTGTGGCCTATGCAAGCTCATTGTCTTTTCCTAAAGGAGTTAAGGGGACATTACAACAAAAGGCTTGCCCAAGGATGTGCTCTTGTATTCAACAAGGGTATGACAAGAAAGAAAGCCTTAAATAACCACAGTTTTCTTTCTCTATTACTTTATGCAGTGTCTTTCACTATGAGTGAAGAACAGCTACTGTAGCAAGATATTAGGCTATACATTTTTTTTTTATTTTTTTTTATTTTTTTGTGTGTGTGTCATGGGAAGAGGGGGGTTGTGGAAAAAAGCTTTTCACCTGGATTTGTGAAAGAAAATCTTGGAATTCTAAGAAAATTATGGGGAGCTGGCATTAGTGAGAACTTATGATAGAGTAAATACCATTTTCTTCTTACAATTAAATTTAATCATTAATGTCTAATGTATATATTGATATTAATTCATTATCCAATTTACTTAACAGCACCTACACCTCAGCAGAAATCGAAATGATGGAGCGAGACAGCAAATTACAGCTGCAACATATCAAAAAACCTCTCAATGCATTCATGCTCTATATGAAAGACATGAGACCTAAAGTTGTCGCAGAGTGCACTCTAAAAGAAAGTGCTGCCATTAACCAGATACTTGGCAAGAAAGTGAGTATTTTTCCTTCTCTTTTATAACACCAGGGAAGAAATAAGTTATTTATATTGGCTATTAATCTACATGCATTAAAAATTATAAAAATGGCTAGTTAGAAGTACTGATACAGTATTTTCTTATGGGTTCTCATATCTGAAGCCATTAAAATCAAGACAAATGAGGTTAATGATATTGGTTCTATGTGGTGTAAAAAAGATTCATTTCAGAATCTATTACTGGTGGTATAGTTTGTAAATATGGAGAGCACACACCCCTAGAAATTCTTTTTATACAGCATGATATTGAATTCCATTCTAAGGGGTGAGAAAGGTGTTTTATTCTTCTGTTAAAAACCTCTAACAAGAAAGCCCTCTATTTTAACACTCAGAAGTCCCCCATTCCAATTCATTAGTCAAATATAACCTTTTCAAAGAAGATGCTTCTTGCAACTGGTATTCTGAATGTGTTAGCTTTATAGAGTATTCACATTCATATTTGAGCTATACCCAACCCTATTTTTGTCAAATTTGGCAATTTTTAACCATGTGAAAACTGATTGGCTGATCACAATCCTCTTGGGTTTCAGTCAGTGCCTCAAGAGGAACACCCATACTCGCAGGTTAAGAAACTTTTTTATTTAGTTCGAATTATGATATTTATATGCTGATTATAATATATTGTCACTAATCTTATTAACATTTGGTTTGGTGAACTTTTAAAGTCAAATCTGAATTTAAAAAAAATATGTGTAACCCTCCTGTGATTTTGGTCTTATCCTGTTTTGCTTAATTTGAGTTATGATATTATTTGTGATAATATTGTATTGTTACTCATCTTGTTGATATTTGATTTTTTGAACTCAGTATAACCCAACACAAAGTAGTTTTTTCCTCACCTTCTTGATTTTATCTTTCTTATAATGACTTGTAGCTTTCTGTTTATGAATTTGATTCTTGACATATAATGACCTTCAGTTTCTCTCACTTAGTTTGCTTTTTGGGTCACAAGGCATACACCACTTTTCCTTATTCTTCTTTTCTTGCTGGAGTTTTCTTTTTCTTTATTTACATCAAGACTAATGTACCTTAATGTGTGTACAGTTATTGTGTATTAGTTGTATTCCCTATACTGACATAGACGGGTAGTGGGGGAGGGGGGGGGTGGGGAGGCGGACTATAAAGAGAGGGGGGTACCAGAAAATGTTTACTCAGTACAGTACAGAGATCTCATTTTTATACAGCCTCTGTCAGCAGCCATTTTGTTACCCTGGCAAAATACCAAATGTCAAAAAGCATCCATTGCCATCTGTTGATTTGGGGAAGCCAATGCAATATTTTCAATAGAATTTGAAGAATAAAGTATTAAACTTTGTTTTAAAATGGTTATTTCATGATTTCAGCAATTATGTGCCTTGCAATATTAAATAAAAAATAACATAGGTGTGGCTGACATGGGCTCTTTAATAACTGTTGATTATGAATTGTTATTGTTGAATATAATGTATAATTATCCCTTGATGTTTATCTACCAGTAATAGGATAGGGAAGGCCTCTTGAAAATGGCAAAACGTCATATTTCATTTTTACCCTGGCACTACAATGCCCCTCACACAAAAAAGTTTCCTATTAAAGATCATTAAATTGCATTTCAAAATATCCAGGATGGGCTATTCTTATCCAATGACAGATCACCTGGAAATTATCATTTCTCAATGTTGTGAGTTTTGTGAAGATATTTTGGTACCTTACATACAGAGTTCTTTAACCTGTTTGCCCCGCAATTTCAGTGGCACGCCCTGGACAGATCAGAACAAGCAAAGTACTATGAGATGGCAAGAAAAGAACGGGCGCTGCACCTACAGTTATACCCAGGATGGAGCGCAAGGGATAATTACGCACAACAAGGGAAGAAGAAGAAGAGAAAAAGAGATAAGTCTCAAGGTAAGGCCAGCTGCAGTAGGACTATGATAAAGGTGGTCGCGACGGTTGTGTTCTTCATTATGATGGTTATTTCTTTAATGATGGTGGTTATGAGGGGAAGCGTATTATGATGATGGTTATATTGATGACAAACATGCTAATTATGATGATAGTAATATTGATGACAAACATGCTTATTATGATGATAGTAATATTGATGACAAACATGATGTTTTGATGCATGTTATTGATGGGGATATAGTGTTCAAATTATTTTCGAGCTTTTTTATGACGAAGAATTCTTTTTGACATGTTGATGATGAAAATGATGATCTTGACGTTTTGATGATGTTAATGATGATGACAATAGATGTCATTTCAACATGATGATGATGGTAATAATGATAATATAGTGATGTTAATGATGATGACCATAGATGTCTTTTTGACATGATGATGATGATAATGATAATATAGTGATGTTAATGATGATGACCATAGATGTCTTTTTGACATGATGATGATGATAGTGATAATATAGTGATGTTAATGATGATGACAATAGATATCATTTTGACATAATGATGACCATAGATGTATTTTTGACATGTAGAAGTTTTGATAATGATGATGTTGATGAAAATGGTGATGATACTGGGGATGATGATGATGATTATAAAAAAAGATATTGATGGTGACAATGGTGAGGAAGCTGATGATGAAGATGTTGGTGATGATGATGATGATGTTGATGATTATACCTAGATGTCTTTTTCACATCTATAATGATCTATAATGATGATAACTTGTCTCTGACCTTCACCAATACTTTGTAGAAATCACCAACCCCAAAAAATGTCGTGCAAGATATGGTCTGGATCGACAACACGAATGGTGCAAACCCTGCAGGTAATTATCACACATTTTCTTATTTTATATCACAAACAGACCTACCACATCATAGCTGATTGTGACAAAGTTTCCCTCTATCTTACTGTATTCTAAGTCTTGATTTGCTTTACTTTCCAGACGGAAAAAGAAGTGTGTACGCTTCCTTGCCGGTAACAATGATGGTGCGGTCGGGGGTCTTGGTGAAATGGACTCAGAAAACCTTGATATAAGCGGTGGCTCTAACTCCCCTCCCCCTCCCTCCACAACAACAGCCACAAGTAATCCAGTAACATCAGACACTTAGTCCATACCTTCAGAGAATTAATAATAAATTTTAGCAGAAACCTGTACAGAATGTAGAATATAGAGTATCATGTACATTATTCCCGTAAAACGTTATCTGTTTTAAATACTCCCATAAGCGTATGCTTGTTGCTGTATACATAACAAGGGGTGTTTGGTTAATGGTTTCAGTTTTTTTTTTAACAGAGCTTATATTATGAGAAATGTTAGTTCTGGATATGATAACTGCAATTCCCATGCAAAGTCAATTGCTTTATCATTAACGAAAAGTCAAGTTATTATTTTTTTTGTACTGGTTTGCCTATAATTTCTTGAAATACTTTTCAAGAAATAAAAC